>NW_004797618.1:508549-509999 GCF_000002075.1 Aplysia californica
CACACACACACACACACACACACACACACACACACACACACACACACACACGCACAACTAAATCGTTCGTTTCAACCATTTCTTTTACCAGTCTCGATTCACATGTTCTCCCTCCTTGCCCCCAAAGGTATTACCAGAGACGGTTTACAGTAACGCTGTATTACAGTAAAACTCTGTGGTATCACATTACTGAGGTGACCTTATACCCGACCTGGAGATGACTAAGATGTCGTCTCCTCATAGAAATCGAAACATAAGACGGCGCGTCACTGTTTACAAGGGATTGACAATGATGACTAACTTACTGGGAATCATGCGTACGGCCACTTTCTGTTCCTGATTTTGCAAGCATATTTGGTCGCATTTAAGGACAAGCGGGTTAACCCATGTTTCGGGGGTTTCTAGAAATCTTGACCTACACCAAACGTGGGCATTGCCCTACCTATAGGAGAAGTTTGGTTTCATTGGTGTGTATATTTGTTTGGTTATAGAGAAAACTCTCGTTGTCTTTTAAAGAAATTGAATAAGGGGCAAAAACTTTACCTTCGATTTTCTCAAAACAGCATTTTAGGGTAGCTTCCTTGTGCTTTAAAGCGACCATTTTTTTCTATATTAAGCTGCTGGGCTCGTAGATTATGCTTAACGTGGCTGTATTTTCTCTTTTCTTTTTGTTCAAGCTGGTCACGACGACATTTGGAAACAATCAACTTTCAACCCGCCTTACTGCCTTGTAGAATTCGAGCGGGTGTTCTATTTAGGCCAAGTGCAATTCGATCTGTCATTGTGTCACACTGTTCCAATCAGAGGGTCATAGGAAGCCACCTTTCTACATGTATAGCTAGAGTAGCAGTAACTTTGCTTCTGGTTAAGAGGCCATGGAAAAAACCCTCCAACCCAAACTGACACAATATGTGAAGAGTGCTGACAAAAAGAGATACTTCTCGGATCCATCAAGTCAGATGGAAATAAGATACATCACGCTTGTAGGTGAAGTTTTTGCTATTTATAAGTATGAAATAATAAAAGACAGGGTATACGAAGAATATGGCATCAATAGAAAATATATCAACTTGACCCTAATGTCGATCTTTGACCAATATATCCATTACAATTTGCGGATTGCGAGAAGTAACTAATTTTTGTCAGCACGTCTCACATATTTTGTGTAGCAGATAAACTTTGATAAAGATGTGCTAACGAGGCAGGTAGGAGATAACTGTGTATATGGAATTTTTTAGAAACATGTTCAGTTTAATCAGCTGTCCGCCCACTTCAGATGTCGGCGATTAGCTTCTTTGAATGGCAGTTGAGAGAGAATGAAGGAGGGGTGGAGAGATAGAGAGAGAGAGAGAGAGGTAGATAGATAGACACACTCACACACACACACACACACACACACACACACAGAGAGAGAGAGAGAGAGAGAGGTAGAGAGAGAGGTAAATAGATA
>NW_004797618.1:510499-511468 GCF_000002075.1 Aplysia californica
TGTATGTGTGTATGTGAGTGTGTGTGTGTATGTGTGTGTATGTGTGTATATGTGATCTGTGTGTGTGTCTGTGTGTGTATGTGTGTGTGTGTGTATGTGAGTGTGTGTGTGTGTCTGTGTGTGCTTGTGTGTGTCTCCGTGTGTATGTGTGTATGTGTTTGCATGCTTGTGTGTGTATGTGTATGTGTGTGTGTGCATTTGTGTGTCTGTGTGTGTATGTGTGTGTGTGTGTGTGTGTGTATGTGTGTGGGTGTATTTGTGTAGGTGCAGGGGTGGTGTGTGTATGGGTCAACATGCGCTGGAACACATGCATTTATCTCTTTCCACTCCTCCACGACCTTCTCCCTCCCCCCTCTCTCTCTCCCTTTTCTCTCTCTGGCTGTATCTGTCTCTCTCTGTCTCTGTCTGTCTCTCTCTCTTTCTCTCTCTGTCTCTGTCTCTTTATCTACCCATCTCTGTCTCTGTCTCTCTCTGTCTCTCTCTCTCCCTCTCTCCCCTCTCTCTCCCCTCCCTCTCCCCTCCCTCCCCCCATCTCTTTCTCCCTGTTTTGTAAATCCTCACAATAAAATTTTAATCATCAATTTTTACAGTCGGAAACACCAGCTTTCAGAACCACCATCCCCGGCAACAATCACAAATTTCAGCGTTCACACTACCCTCTAACAAAGTTTCCCAATCTATCATAATTCAACATTTAAAAAGTTCCCCTATCATAATTCAACATTTAAAACAATGAAACCATTTTTTTGCGTGGTGTAGAAATGATCACGGTCAGTAATTGCTTTTCTTTGTAAGCAGAGCTTAAAAAAAAGATAATTTCCATAGTATACGTTTAGAACCTGACTCCGACGCTGTATTTTGCCGTAGTTGAAAGCACAGTGAAAAGCATAGGTGTGTGTGTGGTGAAGGAAAAAGAAAAACGTACATGACACTGAGCAGTGAACGGAGCTTTAAATTCAGTTGAGTGGG
>NW_004797618.1:515125-516646 GCF_000002075.1 Aplysia californica
ATCGTGTGTGTGTGTGTGTGTGTGTGTGTGTGTGTGTGTGTGTGTGTGTGTGTGTGTGTGTGTTCTTGTTTAGGGGGGGAGGGGGTAGTTTTAAGAACTTCAAAATCATGTATTTGAAAAATGTTACGCATGTTGTGGATTATTACCTTTTAAAGTCTTTGCACACAGTTTGAAATGTCAATTCTGACACGTTATGAAAGTAGCAACAGATTTACTTCATTTGTAGTGATGAAAGTAATTTGTTCGCTTTTAAGCACTAGGGGGCTATCCCGAAAAATGCTGTTTTGAGAAAACGAAGGTAAAGATTTTGCCCCTTGTAAAGTTTCTCTAAATAAAAAAGGAGAGTTTTCTTTGTAACCAAACAAATATACTCACCAATGAAACCAAACTTCTCCTATAGGAAGGGGAATGCTCACTTTTGGTGTAGGTCAACATTTCTGGAAACCCACGAAATCTGGGTTAGCCCGCTTGTCCTTAAAAGCGACCAGTTATTAAAACAAGTGCTATTCGTAGCGTTTAAAGTACATAATATACAATTAAATATAACTAAGCATGCTCCATAGTGGGTGGTTGGCGGGTGCTCTGGTGTGGTTTGATTCTTCTTTCCTATCAAACGTCTATCGTTTTTATCTACCCTCCTTCTTTTTTGTGTTTGTTACTCTCTTGTAACGCCTCTAATATTCGGCACTTATATAACCTTATTGTGTTGCAAGTGCCGTAAATTTCGTACTAAAACTAAACTCTCTTTACAGTGTATCATGTGAAACGATGCAACTATGTAAACACCCAGGAAAATTGAAATTTGGTCAAAATGTCTTAAGCAGTCCTCATCTTATCTCTGAATTAAAGCATTTCATTGGAATGTATATTGAAAGTAACAGTTATATTATGCTTGGTAAATTGGTCGCTTTTTAGGACAAGCGGGCTAACCCAGATTTCGGGGGTTTCCAGAAATCTTGACCTACACCACAAATGGGCATTGCCCTACCTAAAGGAGAAGTTTGATTTCATTGGTTTGCATATTTGTTTGGTTACAGAGAAAACTCTCCTTGTCTTTTCAAGAAACTGAATAAGGTTTCAAAAACATTACCTTTGATTTTCTCAAAACAGCAGTTTTCGGGATAGCCCCCCTCGTGCTTAAAAGCGACCAATTATAGTCAACTTTAGCTTGGAAAGTGGTCCAAATGACGTAATTATCATCGCCTCGATACTCGAAAAAAGAAATGACAATAAGCTTGATGTTGAAGAATATACAATAAATGTGTTTCGTGAAGGGTGCTGTGTCTTCTAGAAGGTCTTCGATGTGACTTGTTAGGATCTACCCTCTTTCTACTATCTAATTTGCAAACTTGAACATGCGATGGAACATTTCGTAGGGGAAAAAACAGTGTTCTACGACAGATCCGACACATTTGTTTGCCCACATGGAAAGTTGGTGCACATTCATGGCGCTCGTCTTGCCCGGTACGTTTCCGATATGTTTATGTTTTGTTTTGTCAGAGATTAGAACCCCTCCCCCCC
>NW_004797618.1:517799-520837 GCF_000002075.1 Aplysia californica
TTTCTTTCTTTCTTTCTTTCTTTCTTTCTTTCTTCTCTTCCTTCCTGTCTTTCTTTCTTTCTTTCTTTCTTTCTTTCTTTCTTTCTTTCTTTCTTTCTTTGTTTCTTTGTTTCTCTTCTTCTATGTTGCCATCCACATACTATTTCATGTACCTGTTCCTTTAGACTATCACAAACAGCTGGACAGTTCTCGCAAAGACAAACAATTCTAAAGATGGTGCTTCTTTCTGACTGCACTGAACAGGACAAACACCACACACAGAAACTCAAGATCTTACTCTTCTGTAGTACTCACCAGAAACACAAATGCCACATATAGAAACACAAGACAGGACAAATACCACACACGTAAACACAAATACCACACACAGAAATACAAGACAGGACAAATACCACACACATAAACACAAGACAGGACAAATACCACACACAGAAACACAAGACAGGACAAATACCACACACAGAAACACAAGGCAGGACAAATACCACACACGTAAACACAATTACCACACACAGAAATACAAGACAGGACAAATACCACACACAGAAATACAAGACAGGACAAATACCACACACATAAACACAAGACAGGACAAATACCACACACAGAAACACAAGGCAGGACAAATACCACACACGTAAACACAATTACCACACACAGAAATACAAGACAGGACAAATACCACACACAGAAATACAAGACAGGACAAATACCACACACAGAAACACAAGACAGGACAAATACCACACACAGAAGCACAAGACAGGACAAATACCACACACAGAAACACAAGACAGGACAAATACCACACACAGAAACATAAGACAGGACAAATACCACACTCAGAAACACAAGATCTTACTCTACTGTAGTACTCGGGTGTTCTCACAAGAAACACAAACACCACACACAGAAACACAAGACCTTACTCTTTCGTAGAACTTACAAGAAACACAAATACCGCACACCGAAACACAATATCTTACTCTTCTGTAGTACTCGGGTGTTCTCACAAGAAACAACTTCCCATTGGGGTTTTCTAAACCCTAGCTGTGATGAAAATATCTCCCAGCATACGAATACTAACAGGTATACAGGGATTTTCTTTTTCAAGGTGTCCTTGGGAGCTCATGTTCGGCTATGCGTAATGAGCTAGACAGGCTAGAGAAAGCAGCTGTAAGGCTTCTTACCGCAGGTCACTTTCTTACTAACTACCCGTTACGCCATCTGGCGTTTAGGCCAGCAACAAAGGATCTCCAGCTTTGTTTGTTTTGGACCATCTTGATCAACGTCCCCCACGAATGGTTCCAGGACTTCATTTCAGACCCTACTGTGCGTCTCCAGGTCACTTTGGGTCTGCCCCTCTTGCGATGTACTTCGTGTATCCCCACGTCACACTGGTGGAATAATCATGATCAAAATGATGTTTTAAAAATATCCCTTGCCCATTTATATGAGATTGACGGCATCTGATTAGTTTAAAAAATTGCGTATGATAATCTCCAATTGTGTATTACGTGCACACTTAGTATGACAAGTAACTGTTACAGATAGAGATTCAAGGATTATAGATGTAAGTAATTGATCTGAGAGCGGTGATGATTTTATAAATAATGGTGGTGTTGAGTGATGATGTGGGATTGCGTTTAAGTAATGTTAGAGTTAGTCCTATCTTCCTCTGCTCCAACGAGTCACGAGGGACGTGGGCACTCTCTATCCCGTTCCCTACAGGAACCATCTTTAATGTCACCTGTCAAGTTCCATGATGATTATGAAAAAGTTCTTAAAAAGTAAGTAAAGCTGCATTGCTACTTGTGGATGTGCGCAGCTTGCTGGCTTTTCTCTTGGCTTCAGTATTTCTAATTCGTTAAGCCTCATATTAATTAACCACACTATACAGTTCTCTATGACTTTCCCTCTCCAGCTATGTCTGTCAGGAGATGGGGTCTTCCATGTCCAGGGATTAACTTTGAAATCCTTCAGAGACATTTTCAGGCTGTCTTACTTTATATTTTTTAAAAATCCTTGGTACACCAACTTTACACTTCAGTAAGGACTGCCCAGAAGAGAACACTGCCTTTGGGATGCTAAAATCAGGCATCCCTACAACACTGCCAGCCCAGCGAAGTTAACAAATTTCACGACAAACACCAAAGAGACATTCGCGATTACCGCACCTCAGTACTCTGCCATTCTCACAACAAACAATTTGCTACGGGGAAATGTCTCCCCCGTAGAAGAATAATAATTACATATTATAGTGTTGAGGCAGCGTGGGGGAATCAGGCGCTCGTCAAAAATAATGAAAGTCAAGAAATTGAAAATTTTCCGCAGGTTTTGGAATTTTTATCGAATTTTTTTGTTTTGGCTCAGAACCTTCCATGCCCATTAAAAAACACATTTCTGTGTGGAATTTAATAAAAAAAAAACCCATTGATTAAAGGCATAAAAAAAAGAAAATGTTCAGTTTCCACAGACTCTCAAGCTAAAGAAATAACTCAACTTTAAAGGCCATTACCTCGCTAATTTTACCTCTGAAACCAGGCGACCCCCACCTCCTTCAATCGCCAATATCCTGACTTGTATCGAACAAAGATGGATATTTTTTTCCATATGTCCCAAAATTGACCAGAGCCTGATTCCACCGTGTCGTGACACATATAGGTACGCAGTGGTTTAGCTTTGGAAAGGGTCCTAGCGAGTTGGTGTTCGGCAATGCGTAAAGAACCAGACGGACAGGGGAAAGTCGTAGATTTAGTTCAGCGTTTTATTCCGGATCTTACAGGCGGAATGAACAGAGTTTAATAGCGCTAGCAGAAATAGAGTTTATTGTTAGTAGTATAAGAAAACGTGAATTGAAAGATATGGAAGATAATAGATAGATTTATGTAAGGATAGAAGTGGGTTGTGGGTTGGGTGGTGGTGGTTGGGCAGGTAGAAAGATAGATGAATGAATGGGTGAACGGAGGTGCTAGTGGAAGAGTGGATGGATGGATGGATGGATGGATGGATGGATGGATGGATGGATGGATGGATGG
>NW_004797618.1:521668-529325 GCF_000002075.1 Aplysia californica
CCCCCCCAAGAAAGCAATTGACGATAACACGTTTCTATGCAGGAGCTTTACGGGGTCTGAATTGCTTCATTTACTTCATAAACAAGTTTCAGGTTTTCCATCTCTTTGACGTCACATGTGATATCGATCTCACTGAAGTTTTTGTTGTTGTTGTTGTAGTATAAAATTCACGTTGATAAAAATCTTGAATATCATTAACAAGCTTCACTGAATGGCAAAGTGGCTGGTCTTATCGATTGAAAGGGATACGAATTCTCCAACTTATAACTGTTTGTTACGTTATGCACTGAATCCTCCTACATTTGGTTCTGCCACTTTCTTATTTTGTTGTTGTTGTTATTTACTTTATCTCTTGAGAATCTTTAAAAAAGTAGTGGTTAAAATAATTTACCTTTCTTAGCAAGTTCACTAACCGGCAAAGTTTTAAAGAGTAATGAACTGTATTATAATAATATAATGTAAAGATCAAATCACCAAAAGTAACGCCGTGTTCTTTTATTATACATTCTTGGACTGTTGTGCCGATCAACAGATGAACGTTATATTCCCGTATACTGCGCGCAATACATTAATATATTAACGAGAAAATGGCTGTCAAAGTTTGGTAACTCCAGTAGCGAAAGAGTCCTTGAAAATTGAAAAATGACACATTCCGTGCCTTTAATCAACGTTTTTCACTCAAATTGATATGGAAGCGTGTTTTTATATGGGCATAAAGGGGGTTGAGCCATAGGAGAAAAACTATACAAATTGCCAAAATAATGGTTAAATGCCATTTTCTCTGATTTGGTTATTTTGCGACGAGAGCCTGATTTCACCGAGATGCATGTAGACATGCTTTTCATTACGCAAAAGAAGGCGTTTATTTAAGTCGTTTTTTTTATTTCTTCAGACGTCTTGAAGTCCAGGGGAAACGACGAAAACTCGACAAGGTACGGCGTCTGAGCCGAGCTCTGAACCCCAAGCATTGGCGACACAGCAAGGCGGACCCAGAACCTCTCCCACATCCGTCCGCCATGGGCCTCATGGCTCTCGCCTCCAGGCCAAACTCCGCCTCTTCCAACGACTACCAATTTCAGCAGCAGCAGGAACAGCAGCAGCAGCAGCAGCTAGAACAGCAGCAGGGGTCTGCGGAGACGGCATCCACTGAGGACGGTTCCACGGTTTCCAGTGACGAAGGTAAATGTGGCGGGGGTTAGGTAATGGCGTCTCTTGTGGGATTTTTGCCCTCCTTCAGAAAACGGGAGTTCTGTTGTTTTTGTTATTTTTTTCTCTAAGGATGGTATTTCATGAAGTTTCCCAGTTTTTCTGCTCGAATGCGTAGTATCATCATCATCATCATCATCATCATCATCATCATCATCATCATCATCATCATCACCAAGTGCCAGATCTGCGACAGACATCGGCGATCATGGTTCTCAATTTATTCCTTTGCTTGGATACTCTTAAAAATGCTACGTTTCCCTGATCTTACCCTGTTACCCACTTGTTCAGGTTCCCCAAGTAGGTTTCTCTTAGCCTACCCCTGCCTCGTTCGCCTTCAATTTTGTCAGTGAATGGTGGATGTTCAAGACCCTTATGTCTATTCAGGTGTCCCGAAAACTGCATTTGTAGTTTCCTGATGGTTTTTAACATTGAGCGTTCCACGCGGGCTTCATCAAGCGCTACCTCTTGTGATTTCTTTTCCTTCCATGGTACTCTGAGCAGTCTCCTAAGAAACCACATTTCTGTTGCTTCTATTTTATTTTCACTGTCTCTAGTGATTGCCCAGCATTCACAGCCATATAGAGGGGATGACCATACATAGCATTTTAGAACTTTCATTTTGGTAGTCATTGACATGTTTCTATTTTTCAGGATTGGGCTCATTTTATTGAAGCTAGCCTTAACCATTGTAATTCTCCGTCTTATTTCTGTGGAACATTTGGCATCAGATGTTATCATATATTATCCTAGGAAGCGTAGTATACATTTTTAAATGTATCTCGCTTTGGCCATAATATACACAGTCGAAGGGGCTTTTGTGTCAATTGAATTTAGTTATATTGAGTATAAGGTGTGTAGAACATCAGAGCATTATGCCGTGGTGGTGGAATGGTGGTAGTGATGATGATGATGATGATGATGATGATGATGATGATGATGATGATGATGATATTCGCTTTGTCAGATAAGCTCAATGCTATAGAGGTAGAAATATATTTCTCTCTGTCCGTCCGCAGATGCTGAAGACAACCTGTACGAAGACGTGGAGATTGGGCCCCTGAGGTCTTCCACATTCGACGCTCCGCCCACCAGTCAGAAGCCACGCCTCTTTTCTGGCAGACTGCACAAGTCCCTGCCCCTCCCTCGTCTACGCGCTCGCCTCGTGGCCCGCAAGTCGTCACCTCGCAGCAACGACGATCCAGTGGGCGGAGCTGAAGGCGGAGCCTCGCGCAATGACGTACGTGTCACTAACAATGGGGGAGTGGAAGAGGGACATGAAGACTTCGACAACGACAACGACAGCGAATCACACATCTACGATATTCCTTCCCCGGTAGCCAAAGAGAAAAGCTGGAAATCTACCTTAGAGCGGAAATTCCAACAACTCAAACCGAGATATGACGTGCCAAAGAGCAGCAATAGTAGACCGAAACCAGACGTTGTTGCCGTCTCGAAAAATGATTCAGAAGACAATGACATTGCTCTTCAGTACACAGCAGTTGATCGATCCAGGCCCAGAGAGGCAAGAAAGGTCCGTGACAATTCAGCAGACAATATCATCAAGGCGTCGGAAAAATCAAATCTTTCCGTAGATGGAAAGAAAGCCAAGGCTTTGGGGAATACCGCCGATACCCCTCCTGTAGCTCCTACGAGAAGAAAAGCAGGGAAGGAGGGAAGTAGGGAGCAGGCTAGCAATAACGGGAAACTCTCGTCAACGCAAGCACAGGTCGACAACTCGGGGGAGGGGGGTTTTTCAGACGCACCTACGCCACCTCGTCGCACGCGGAAGGTGAGAAGTATGAACGACTCACCGGCAGATGAGACCAGAAATTCGTCCACTCACTCCGAGGGTTCCACCCCTCCTCCTCCCCCACCTCCTCCCAGACCCAAACCCAGAGGTGTGAAGAAGTCCAACAGTTCTCCGGCCGACACGGAAGCGGTGATGGCGCAGGAGAGTGACCGAGATGACCATGTTGGGTTAAGGAAACAGGTGGCTGCCATGACGTTACGGGAGGCACCTGACGTCCCCGCCCGGCCTAGCGTACTCTCACCCTCACACGGCTCAAACTCCAAAGACCGCAGTGAGAAACCAGTTCCCCCGCCCAAACCTCGCCAGCGCAAGGCTTGACAGATTACACGTCACTTACTGACCACTTACTGACCACTTACTTACCTAAGGCTCAATCCGAGTGGATCCCAGAGTTTCTTGTCTGCGGAACTACATTTTGTCGGGATGATTTATTCACTAGGAAAATAATCAGAGTGCACGGAGTGTGTACGATTCGTGTCCCCAAGTTTCTTATGTGTCGTCCGTTAACGGGGCCAACTAGGTGCAGCGCTTAGATTTGATCCGTGATTCGACAAAACCTCCAGGTGGGAGGGATTTTAGAGACACATTTATTGTTACTCAAATCTCAATTTTTATATAGATTTGAAATCAGTGTGAAAAATTACACTAGTTTAATACCACACACACACACACACACACACACACACACACACACACACACACACACACAAACACACACACACACACACGCACGATTATCTTCGTCGTTGATGAATATTATGTACATAGTTGCGCCTGCAATTCTGCTTTCTTCTTCACATCCAATATAGGAACATCAAAGCTATTGCGTCCATTACAAAAGAAGTAAGACTCTCAGACGCTGTTTTGATCATCTAGACTTACATCTAGGCTAGCCTAGCATGCCAGCATGCCCCAACCCTGACCTACTAGCTACTGTCAACTAGATGACGTTACCTAAATATTTCACTCCAAAATTCCTACCGCAAAAAATGGGAGAGAACGAAGCCACTCCGCGCGAGGTCTCGTTCCGACTTGGAACCGTTCTAGGACGGGAAGTCTCGTCCAAGAATCGCTCGGATCCATTCGGATTGAGCCTTTCCTCTCTCCCTGCACCGTCAGGAACATAAGACGGAGAACATTCGACGCCACGCTTGTCTGTCCTTGGCCACGTCCTCCAATTTCGGCACATCTAGACCCTGGGTGATTGCCTCATCTCTTATTGTGCCTGTGTAGCTTCCAGTTGGTTTTCTCCGTTATCTTTTTCCAGTTGGTCTCCAATGTCTGATAGGGCGATCTTGTCTTGCACATTCTTAGTACACGTCCTAAGTATCTCCATCTTCACCAACCACACTGAGATACAAAAGACTGATTGTTTGTACAGGACGGACATTTACCACACAATAGGGTCAGAAGCTACGAAGAAGAGTCTCCATATTATTTTAGCGACGTTTGGGTCTAGTTCACTTGTGTCTGTGTACTTTAGCCGTGGTAGGCCAAATTTAAACAAAAAAAGACTTTACCCTATGCGCTTTACACTATATTATTGCCCCCCAGCAGACCATTGAACACATTCTCAGCTGTATACTCATCAAAATTACCAGATAAATAAACATTTTGTTTCTGTGGTAAAAAACACCCAACGTTATTGGGGAAAGTGCAACAGCAGAGGTGATACCTGAATGACCAGGCCTGAGGTATCCCAGCCTGTTAGTGTCCGTTTTTTTCCATTCGTGAGATTTATGACTTTTATTATGTGTATTTTACTCATCATCTGAAATGTTATTTGCTGAGAAATACAACACAAGGTGTGACCGTGGTGCTATTTTTCCAGCTTACATAATTTTGACAATCAGTTTGTACATATTGTCGTTGAAATACGGACTTGCTGATAATTTGTAGACTCCTCGAAAACCATGCTAACCAGGAATCTTGCCTTTTATGTTTTGTTTGATTTTATAATTATATATATGTGTGTGTGTGTGTGTGTGTGTGTGTGTGTGTGTGTGTGTGTGTGTGTGTGTGTGTGTGTGAAAGGGTGTGTGTGTACGTTTGAAAGAGTGTGTGTGTGCGTGTGTGTGTGAATGTGTGTGCGTGTGTGTCTGTGCGCGCGAGTGCGTGTATATATTAACCGTACTACAACAAATTTCTTTTTGTAGATATCAATCGTATCTTATCTTATCTTATCTTGTCTTATCTTATCTTATCAACCCATTGCATGCAGTGTATTATATGTCGTGCCATACAGGCATTTTTGTATTCTGCAGCACCCGAACAATCCCTCACAGAAACAGTTCACCGTTTGCCATTGTGTGTAGAGAAGGATTTATGTCCAATATTCTTGTGGATTATACACTGGGGGGCATCGAGAGCTCAGTCGGTTTTGTGCTGTACGAGGCTGGCCCCGTGATTTTATGCCCAAAAAATTCTGAAATTATGTAAACTGAGCCCAAAAATATGAAATTATGCGATTCTTTTAATTTTAACAAAGAATGATAAAGGAAATTAATCAGAAATTAGGCAAAAAAATGATCAAACTTTGCTAAATTATGCGGGGTGCATAAAACACGGGGACAGACTAGGGAATGGCTGGTCCTAGTTCGAATCCCCACGGGGGTATTCTGAACTGGGGTTATTTTGGAGTTTTTAATTAAGACTCTCCACCCACTTGGAGCAACAGCCGTATCGGAGATGGACGTTAATTTCGGACATTCCGCCTCTTAGATAACCTTACAGTGTTGGAAGGGCATTAAACTTATGCAATGAAAACATGGATTGTATATTATATATGATGCCAAAGATGAATTGCTGTTTTTTTAAATTTTATTCTTAAATTTTTGGTTTTAGATGTTTTTTGCTGTTAGATAGTTGGTCCAAAGTGTACAGCATAATCTCCACCACGTGTAATCTTTCTTTACTGCAAACATGGCTTTGCACTCGCGATATGATAAAGACATTGAGAGTTTTCAATCGGACATTGCAGCATCCCTCACTTTGAGCGAGTTTGGTTACATGCAAAAAGGTATGGTTTTGAATTTATTGCTTCGAATAGCAATAATTTGCTTATTAATTTAAACTGGCAGTGTTTTCTATGACTTGGAAACAATTCGTTTGATCGGTTAGTTAGTATGCTGGACTAAGATGCAGATAACCCTGGTTTGAGTCCGCGATGGGATAGTCCTGTGCTTGATTTATCTGGGGAGTTTTCCTAGCTTTTGTACCATTTAACTCAGAGAGAAATGTTTCAGCCAAACCTTTAACATCACAAGACGAGACAGGCAGAGAAACGAAGAAGTAAGAGCAGCTATCTGCACTGAGACTGCCTGTATTTAATAGAAAAACAATAAAATGGTTTGGCCACCTGTTACGTATGTCACCTGGCCAACCAGCCGCGAGAGCCTACAACACTAAGCACTCAGGCTATAAAGGAAGAGGAAGGCCACGAAAAAGGTGGATCGAGGGTGTCAAGGAAACCCTAGGTAAACATAATATCACAACTGAAAGAGCTGCGGAGCTGACCTACCCTAGAAAACTGCATCGCCTCTCGACGTTTAACGGCAACAGAGGATGAAAAAGTAAAATAAAGTAAGTAACTCAGTCCAGTAGGAGATGGACGAAAAGTGGAGGGATCCTACCTCAAACACTTTCATAGCAACCGTAGTCGTTTATAAGGCTGCTAAACCAGTACATGTACTAATACATTGTACAGTGACCACAAAGTTGGACCTTTGAAGAGTCCCGTAACTCGTCTATCTGTTGTTTTTAAACAGTTGGGCTAATTGTTTGGACTCGCTCCTATTACGTAATGGCTGCCATTTTTGCAAACAGATTGTGTATCATTATGGCAAGCCGGAATCACTCCTGTGCCACGCCCCCCCCCCCCACACACATTTTCCCGCCTCAAAGCTACGTTTCTTAAGTAGGTTAAATCTACTGTTCATTCTATCCTTTGATGCTCTAAGAAGAATTTATCTGCAAGCCTTCAACAGATTGTTAATTGAATACAGCTTCTTTGAGTGATTCTTTTTCTATCCCGTGAACCTGCTGTGCTCTATACGTATTAATAATATACATATTAATATAGATTGTTGCTTTGAACGTTGTTGCTCTTAATATTGGTTGTTTTACTTCTCAAATGAACATTACTGTGCATGTGTTGTTATTTTTAAAACATTTATATAACAATGATAATTGATTATTGTGCAATACCCTTCATGACAATGACCGCGTGGATTTGTAAGTATTCTATTCTATGCATGCCTTAAGGATGGGGCAACTGCTCCTATTTATACGCTATGAAAGAAAGAATAAAAAAAAAATCCAGACTTGAAACCTTTATGGTAAGCAAACAAACAAACAAACAAACTCACCAATAAACAATCAAACATACAAAAATAACCACCCAACCAACCAACCAACTAAACAAACAAAGAAAGAAACAAACGCATTCCGACGCATTAGAAACAAATACAAATTATTATTAATATACATTTATTTCTATTCATTATACCCCGACTTCTTTTCGACAACCTTAAGGCACAACATGACAGGTACTGCAACGCTCTCTGGTGGAGTCCTATTATTATTGTATTATTATTATTATTATTATTATTATTATTATTATTATTATTATTATTATTA
>NW_004797618.1:529549-532829 GCF_000002075.1 Aplysia californica
TATTATTATTATTATTATTATTATCTACATTATTACTTTTATTATCATCATTATCATTATCAGTATCATAGCCACTGTAATTGTCAATATCATTATTATAGTCATTGTCATTATTATTATTATTATTATTATTATTATTATTATTTTATTATTATTATTATTATTATTATTATTATTATTATTAAAATTTATTATTATTAAAATTTATTATTATTGTTATTATTATTATTATTATTATTATTATTATTATTATTATTATTATTGGAATTATTGTCATTAAAATCATTATTATGAACTTAATTGGCCAAACCGTATTAATGCATTAAAGTGATAATGGTTTTTAGACCTGCTGTTTGTCCATATTTTATCACCGTGTTTGTTTGTATCGCCCATTATGTAGCATGCCAGTTATTCTACTCAAGGTTTTAATATTGTCACACGTAGAATCGCATCATGACGCTATTCTTTTCGGTTTTTTTTTGTGTCAAAGAAAGGCAGTTTGTAATGTGTATTGGAGCTTTTGAGAAGAACCCGTCGCTCTTTAAGACTTTTCATGTAGTTACACATTATATTATAATTTAATTCTGTTACTTTGGCGCCTATAATATTATAGTGACATGCATTTTTCTAATTCATGGTGTTAATCTGCTCTGAATTTTATGATACATGTACATTTGTACATACACACGTGCACACGCGCTCATGCACACACATACGCACACATACACACATACACATACACACACACACACACAAACACATATACACATACACACACTTACACATACACAAGCATGTATGCACACACTTGCACAAATAATATATGCAAAACAAACATTTACTTGTAATCTATATATAATAAACTTACACACACAAACACACACACACACACACACACACACACACACACACACACACACACACACACACACACACACATACCCCCCCCCCCCAAACACACAAACACATAGTTTGTTTTAAGGTGCGACGGTTGATTTTTGGAAGCCCTCATGTACACATGAACATGTACATAATGAGTTTTACTAAGCAGGAATTTCTCCTGTTTGTTCCTCCCGGAGCCAGAGACAGTGTAGAATCTGAGGCCGTCGGAATGTGGGAATGACAAATTGATGAGGGATCAATACCGTGATAATAAAAACAATGTACTAATCAACGTGTCTCTGTTGTTATTTTATAACTGTCAATGTGTCTCTGTTGTTATTTCAGACCAATCAATGTGTCCCTGTTGTTATTACAGACCAATCAACGTGTCTCTGTTTTCGTCTGTTGTTATCGTATTGACCAATCAAAGTGTTTCTGTTGTTATTTTAGAACAGTCAACGTGTCTCTGTTCTTGTCGTGTTGACCAATCAATGTATTTCTGTTGTTATTGTAGACCAATCAAAGTGTCTCTGTTGTTATTTTAGACCAATCAATGTATTTCAGTGATTATAGATCAATTAGTCCGTTATTGGTTCTATCTGTTTGTTGTTCATTACCTTCGCAAGCTGAAGGTACCGTATTGTTATAGCGACAGATACCTCTTTCTGGCGTCTATTGGGTAGTGGTTAGTCTTTGCATCTGTGCGCTGAAGACGTTAGTTCAATTTCCAGGAGGGACGTTTTTTATTTGTTGTTGTTTTTGTTTGTTTTTTAAATCCAGTATCTACCCGTGTCACCGCGTGGAATCTGTAGAAGAATGACATAAATCGATGTACAGAAAAGTGGGAAGACATTGAATAACATCAAGAGGCTAGCCCTGGGTAGAGAAAGGTGGAAAGTGTTTGTCCGTGGCCTATAGCCTGGTGCAGGGTGAGAAAGTGTCCGTGGCCTATAGCCTGGTGCAGGGTGAGAAAGTGTTTGTCCGTGGCCTATACCCTGGTGCAGGGTGAGAAAGTGTTTGTCCGTGGCCTATACCCTGGTGCAGTGTGAGAAAGTGTCTGTCCATGGCCTATACCCTGGTGCTGGGTGAGAAAGTGTTTGTCCATGGCCTATACCCTAGTGCAAGATGAGAAAGTGTTTGTCGTTGGCCTATACCCTGGTACAGGGTGAGAAAGTGTTTGTCCGTGGCCTATACCCTGGTGCAGGGTGAGAAAGTGTCTGTCCGTGGCCTATACCCTGGTGCAGTGTGAGAAAGTGTCTGTCCATGGCCTATACCCTGGTGCTGGGTGAGAAAGTGTTTGTCCATGGCCTATACCCTAGTGCAGGATGAGAAAGTGTTTGTCCGTGGCCTATACCCTGGTACAGGGTGAGAAAGTGTTTGTCCGTGGCCTATACCCTGGTGCAGGGTGAGAAAGTGTCTGTCCGTGGCCTATACTCTAGTGCAGGATGAGAAAATGTTTGTCCGTGGCCTATACCCTGGTGCAGGGTGAGAAAGTGTTTGTCCGTGGCCTATACCCTGGTGCAGAATGAGAAAGGCAATGATGATGATGATCTACCTGTGTCGGCATGGATGGTATACTGTCCCCGCGGTTTTATGCAAAAAAAATATAAAAAATTCTGAAGTTATGGAAACAGCCGAAAAATGTGAAATGGTGTGATTTTGTTAATTTTAACAAACAATGATAAAGAAAAACAATTAGAAACTATGCAAAAAATAATCAAACTTTGCTAAATTATGCGGGGTGCATAAAACCCAGGGTACATTTATTATTTATATCACAGTCAGTCTTTGTTGGCCCGGACAGCTAAATTCAGTTTAAACCGCCTACCTCCGAGATGAACAGAACTGTGTTAATGGCAAAGTGAAAAGTAGGTAAACCGTGTGAAGCTTTATACTTTGAACATGTAGGCAAAAGCCCGCCTTCTACTTTTAGTAATCTTTAATAATAATAATAATAATAATAATAATAATAATAATAATAATAATGATAATAATAATAATAGTAATAATAATAGTGACAATAATAGTAATAATAATAATAATAATAATAATAATAATAATAATAATAATAATAATAATAATAATAATAATAGTAATAGATGGCATTTGTATAGTACAAACCCCCGCTCAACAGCAAGCTCTATGCGCTTCACAATCTGTACTATTACCCCAGCAGACCTGAGAGCATTCTGAAACAAACTCAACTTCCTGAGAAGAATACAGTGCAAGCTGCCATTTATAGGCGCTAAAACACTAACATACTGACAAGATCTTTCGCTGTCTATTGCAGGGTACCCATTCCCACCTGGGTGAAGTGCCTTCCCCCTTCCCAAGGAAATTCGGGTAAAGTGCCTTTCCCAAGGACATAACGTCGGGCCCGCGGCTCGAACCCCCGAAC
>NW_004797618.1:533079-536298 GCF_000002075.1 Aplysia californica
TTTTGGCCCCCACCCCGTGATTTTTGTGGTGAGGAAGAGTCCTCCCCCCTACCCTTTCTCGGACAAGGGCGAAAAATCTCGGAGGGCCCCTTGTCAGTTTGCGCACGTTAAAGATCCCTTGGTGGTCTAAAATCGATAAGAGTAGGCTTCGGCCGCCACCCCGGGCCAAATTTCACAATTTCCTACCAACTGAAAATATTAGGTGTGTCCCGCGCGCTCATATGACCTATGCAGTTGCGAGCGCCGTAAAACACTTTACACAAAAAAAAAAAAAAAATAACCACTAGGCCACCGGCGCTTTGCTTGAGTTTACACGTTACTAAAATACATGGCTTTATAATGTTGTTCCCGCGTGCTGGGCCAAGAAAGTTGTGGTGAACGATGAGGATGAGAAGGATGGGGACATGTGTGTGTATGTGTGTTTTTTGTTTTTGTGAAAGGAGACAATTTTAGAGAAGAAAATTTTTCGGTCGCTACCCGGATTCGAACCCGGGACCTTTGAATGAGAGGCCAACACCTTAACCTCTAGCCCCCTTGTGTATGTGTGTGTGTGTGTATGTGTGTGTGTGTGTGTGTGTGTGTGTGTGTGTGTGTGTGTGTGTGTGTGTGTGTGTGTGTGTGTGTGTGTGTGTGTGTGAATGTGTGTGAATGTGTGTGCAAGGGCATTTAGGTACGTTAAATAAATTCTTGTGAGAAAAACGCTCGAATGAAAGCATCAAATTAATGATTGAACCTAATAGACATGTGCAAAGGGAAGGAATAAACATAAAACTAAAATACTTCTCTGCAAGTTATAACTCAGTTGCTGCCCTTTGAACATATTTTTCCATAGAAAATGCACACAACAGTCGAACCTGCCATAACAGCCACCTGTACAAACGACCAGTTTCCATACCCCCCCCCCCCCTTGCGTTTTTCTATATAATTTCACTTTGTAAAACGGTGAGGTGACTGGTCACTGTTTTGTTTACCTAATCTGTAACAAAGGTACCATGGAAGTTGGCGTGAACTTGCGACAGAAGCGTCGCTCGTTCTCCGAGTGGTGGCGACCCGTGTGTTTGTTTTGCCATGGCACTCGGTT
This sequence comes from Aplysia californica, assembly GCF_000002075.1. Classification (NCBI taxonomy): domain Eukaryota; kingdom Metazoa; phylum Mollusca; class Gastropoda; order Aplysiida; family Aplysiidae; genus Aplysia; species Aplysia californica. The sequence goes on from NW_004797618.1 coordinate 534,161, forward strand.
TTCATCGTCTTACTTACATCATATTTAGTTTCTCTCTCTCTTGCCCTTTTTACCTCCAGTGGAGCATAGGCCATCAACAACATTTCTCCAGCGAAACTGCCCTGTGCATCTTTTTCTAACTGTTTCAATGATGTCCCCGCCTTTTCCATTTCCGCTTGTACCACTCGCCTCCATGTCACCTTTGGTCTTTCTTTCTTACGTTTTCCTTGTGGATTCCACGTCAAAGCCTGTCTGATGATGATTGTAGGGGGTCTCCTCAGGGTGTGCAAAATCCATTTCCATTTTTTCACCTGTATGTCTTCTTTTGCTGGCCTTTGGCTTGTTCTTTCCCACAGTTGAGCATTTGTGACTCGATCGTACCACTTGATCCCCACTATCCTTCTTAGACACCCATTTACGAAGCTCTGCAGTTTCCTTGCTGCTGATGCTGTGAGCCTCCATGTCTCGGAACCATACAATAGAACGGTCTTCACGTTTGTTTTGAAGATCCTCTCCTTGGTGTTCAATCCCAGTTCCTTAGACATTCATAATTATATTCCTGAGGATGATGAATGCTGCTATTGCCTTTTGGATTCCGACCTTGTTCCCCCTGCCTTGTTGATGACACTTCCCAGGTAGGTGAAGGATTCAACATTCGCCAATGGTGCCCCTTGCAGTGTCATTGGAACGTCAGCTGCAAAAATTAAAAACCAAACAAACAACAAACCAACAACAACAGCAAAACACTTCTTACACTGCTCACCCCCGTTTCTCAAAAGATAACAAAACCCCTTTTGAATTCGCCTTACAGCAGTCCTAAACCTGAGATCAGCCCCAGTTTGGACCCCAGAGCCAGAAGGGAATGATTTGTTTTCTTTTTGTTTTTTTGGTCTCGTGTCCGATTTTGGTGCCGATATTTGTAGGTTACCTAAAAATGTATTGACGTGGTGAAAATTGTTATGTTTTCCAGAAAAACGAAACGAGAAAAAGGGGAATTGTTTAGTCGATGATGATGATGATGATGATGATGATGATGATGATGATGATGATGTTGATGATGATGATGATGATGATGATGATGATGATGATGATGATGATGATGATGATGATGATGATGATGGTGATGGTGATGGCTGTGGTGATGGTGATCATGATGATGATTATTTATGGTGACGATGATGCTGCCCTGATGTTGGAAATAATGTGCATATTAGTCTTAGTGTTAAGTGTGTTTCATTTTGTTTTGTTTTGTTTTGTTGGGTGCTTGCTCTAGACACAACCCTCATTCCCAACTCCTCGCATAGAGTGATGAAATAATTCGCCATCTTCATCCCTGGCATTTAATAAAAGTATGCCGAAAAATCACAAAGGGTCGTTTCTAAGTGATGACATTGTTAGTGTTTTTGTTACCCTACGTCTATGCTATCATATTTTCAAAACAGTGAAAGGAGTGTGGCCAATAAAAGTTGTAATATTTTTCATAGTCAGTGCAGTTGTGTTCCGTAACAAAAGACTAACACGTCTAGACTAACTTATGTGCTTACAAGTTATCGCTGTCGGCATTCGCAACCGATCCCGAGGCACTTCTGAGATCGTCGGAGCCTGTAAAAAGCCTGAAAAACCATGCCCAGTCGACCAGAGAATTATAGGGTCGCCTTTTCTTAAAGTGATACCAGCAAATTCACCAATAGTATATAAATATATACTTGTTCAAAAGAAAGGGATGTATTGGGATTGAGATAATGAGACAGAAAATTTGCGAAGCTCAAGGATAGATAACAAGGCTAAAACAGCACCTGGACATGGATGGCTGGTGCCTCTAGAAATAAATTATTGATGGTCAAGGGTGGATGGTGGGGGACTGTCGTCAGGGAGTCCAGCTGTCTGTCTGTCTGTCTCCTCCGTGTCTCCTCCTCTCTCTTCCTCTCTCTCTCTCCCCCTCTCCCTCTCCCCTCATCCCCCTCCCTGTGGGGACCGGACGGAGAGAAGGGAGAGGACACTCCCGTATCTGTCCCCCCCCCCCTCCACACCCTTCACACTTTCCCCGCCCGGTTTTTCGGTGAGGGGGAATTGGTGAGAATTAAGTGGGGGAAAATTTATGGCAACCCAAAAGAATAAGGGGGAGGGGGAGAGGAGTAGGAAAAAATAAGAAAAAAAAA
>NW_004797618.1:536688-538030 GCF_000002075.1 Aplysia californica
AGAGAGAGAGAGAGAGAGAGAGAGAGAGAGAGAGAGAGAGAGAGAGAGAGAGAGAGAAGACTTCAAGACGGACGGGAAATGTTTTGCTTGGGTAACTACGGTATAAGTCTCAAGCAGCGTGTGGTTGTTTACTGAATTCGGGGATTCCAAACTAAAAAAGGAAGTAGGTGTCACGGGTAGATCAGATGGGGCTGTGTTGTACTTCGGCACCCCTGACTCTGTCACGAACTGTCCAACAGTTCGTTGTTGAAGTTTGTTGTTTGAGAAGTGTTCAAGATTTTGCGAGGTCTTGGTTCATTAGTAACAAAGATGAACTTTAAACAGTTACATTATGAACTCACCATTAGTTCGTTATTGTTTGTTTTTCGCTTCTCGCAACTTCATAAGGTTATATTAGCGCCAAGGGGTGGATATCAACAGAGAAGTCCTTACAGGGAATCTGACTTACTCTGCTCACATCTCTAGCTTCAACAGCACAAAGTCTGCTTCGACTATCAAGGCACTCAGGAAAGAGTGGGTCGCAAGTGAGTGACAAAGATACAAAAGTAGGGGAAGTGACGAAAGTAAGCATTAGAAAGGAAAAAGAAGCAGTTCCCTTTCGCAGTTCAGGCAGTTATGAGCATGACATTGATAAATCAGCAAATTTACAATTACAATTCTACTGTGCCTAAGAACTTGAAATGTTAATGCCCCCCCCCCCCCTTTGGGAATGGACTAAAGACACCAGTCAGTAGCATCGCCCCGGGGGTAAGGTCGTTGTTGAAAGAATGTTGTTTGCGAAGACTTCAAGACTATGTAGGGTCTTGGTTCATTAGTACCGAAGGTGAACTGTAGACAGTAACAGGAGGATTTAGTGATCTACAGGTTATGGTGTTCACCTCTCATTCAATTAGTCCCGGGTTCGAATCTGAATACTGACGGAAAACTTTCTGCTCTAAAATTGTCTCCTTTCACCTCCTTTCTTGCTCTCTAACAATGCTCGTTCGTCTGCTTTCGTCTCCACTTTCTGCCCCCAACCCCCTCACCTCCTTTGCTCCCTCCTTTGGGCTCCTGACTCTTTCTGCAGCCTTTCTACTGCTACTCCTTGGCTCTTTCTCACTGCTGCCTTTCAGCCACACTCCTGATCTTCTGATAGGGAAGATCTAACACCTAGCCTTCTCGGACAAGGGCGAAAATCTCAGAGGGCTGTGTGCAAGTTGCGCACTTTAAAGATCCCTTGGTGGTCTAACATCGATTACAGTAGGCTTCGGCGGCCACCCGGGCAAAATTCAAAGTTTCCTACCAACTGAAAATATTAGGTGTCTCCTGAGCGCTCATAAAACCTTACGCAGTTGCGAGCGCC
>NW_004797618.1:538130-541936 GCF_000002075.1 Aplysia californica
TTTTTTTTTTTTTTTGTTTTCTGCCCCCCCTCCAACAGGGTTTTATTCTCCCCCCAAGGGGGGGGGGTACTACAGCAGAAGAAGCCCTTACCAGGGAGAATTTTACTCTTATTTGCTTCCACTATCTCAGATCTGTACACCGACAAAATTTTGTTTTTAGATTCACAGGGTCCTCTCGGAAAAGAGTGGGGGTCACAGAGGGTGTGAAAAAAAACAAAATAGAGGGGGAAGGGAGAAATGTCCCCCTTGGAAAGGAAAAAAGGGACCTTTCCCTCTCTTCCGTTTCCGGGCCCCCTTTTAGTCCCCATTACCTTTATAATATCCAAATTTCGAAGTTACAATTTTATTTTTGATTAAAAATTTAAAAATTTTAACCCCCCCCCCCCCCCCCCCTTTGGGAATGGACTAAAGACACCAGTCAGTAGCATCGCCCCGGGGGTAAGGTCGTTGTTGAAAGAATGTTGTTTGCGAAGACTTCAAGACTATGTAGGGTCTTGGTTCATTAGTACCGAAGGTGAACTGTAGACAGTAATAGGAGGCTTTAGTGATCTACAGGTTATGGTGTTCACCTCTCATTCAATTAGTCCCGGGTTCGAATCTGAATACTGACGGACAACTTTCTGCTCTAAAATTGTCTCCTTTCACCTCCTTTCTTGCTCTCTAACAATGCTCGTTCGTCTGCTTTCGTCTCCACTTTCTGCCCCCAACCCCCTCACCTCCTTTGCTCCCTCCTTTGGGCTCCTGACTCTTTCTGCAGCCTTTCTACTGCTACTCCTTGGCTCTTTCTCACTGCTGCCTTTCAGCCACACTCCTGATCTTATGATTGGTAAGATCTAACACTTAGCCTTCTCGGATAAATACGAAAATCTCGGAGGTCCTGTGTGCAAGTTGTGCACATTGAAGATCCCTTGGGGGTTCAAAATCGATATGAGCAGGTTTCGGCCGCCACCCGGGCAAAATTCAAAATTTCCTACCAACTGAAAATGTTTAATGTCTCCCTAGCGTTCATACGACCTTATGCGGCTGCGAGCGCCGTAAAACACTTATCACCCCCCCCCCCCCAAAAAAAAAAGCAGTAACATTATGAACTCACCAACACGTGTTTATTGAAAGAACGTGGTTTGAGGAGTCTTGAAGACTCTGTGCTGTCTTGGAGTTAATTAGTCAAGAAGGTGAACTGTAAATTGGTCGCTTTTTTAAACACAAGGGGGCTATCGCAAAAATGCTGTTTTGAGAAAATCGAAGGTAAAGTTTTTGCCCCTTGTTCAGTTGCTCTAAAAGACAAGGAGAGTTTTTTCTATAACCAAATAAATATACACATCAGTGAAACCAAACTTTTTCTATAAATGGGGCAATGCCCACCTTTGGTGTAGGTCAAGATTTCTGGAAAACCCAGAGCCCGCTTGTCCTTAAAAGCGACCAATCGGGACCAAAAGCTTATAAGTGGGCAAGGGCATTAGATCGTAACAGGTCAAGGTTCAAGGTGTGGTATCAAATTAATTGACTTTAAACCGATTTCTGCCTCCCTCATGCTCCAATCCCCTAAGCCTGTCGGATCTAAACAAGTGGACAATACTAACAGAAAGTATTCTTTTACTTTTTCTAAATTAATTATGTAATCACAAGCAACCGTTTTCACTTTTATCTCCCCAGTACCTTAAAAAAAAAGATATGATAAGATAAGATAATATTTTATCATGCAGGAGGGAAATTTTTCTTGGCTGCACAGAACCGTAAAAACACATGCAGGTATACATAAAAAAAACTTAAATTATGTATTACTCTCATTAAAATTCAATATGAAAAGAGAAGTAAAGCTGGCAAAATGTACATATCACATCAGATGCATCATTAAAAAACACCCAACCCAACCAAACAAAACGAAATATCCATATTAAAAAGCAACACCACCCCCCCCCCTAAAAATGAAATAAAAAGAAATTTATAAAGGTACTTTAAACACAAATATAAAGATAAAATAAGATTTTAAAAAATACAAATAAAACAAAACTCCTGAACAACACAACACCCCCCCCAACAAAAATCAAACCAACAACAAAACAAAACCGATAAAACAAACATTTGAAAAACAATGTTCCTGTCGCCCATACCGCTGATCAGAACAAATAAAAAACAAACAAACAAAAAAAAAACCTATTACAAATTCAACAAGACATCAGCGGGCACAGAGAAAAAAAGAAGAACAATCTAAATAAAAACGTGCAAAATCTGAAATGGAGCTCTTTCAACTGATTTTTCCCCTCACTAATCATCAACGGAATGAATCGTTTTCTTTAATTTTTATTTGGGGGCTCTCGTGGTCTAGAGGTTGAGGTGTTGGTCTCTCATTCAAAGGTCCCGGGTTCGAATCCGGGTAGCGACCGAAAAATTTTCTTCTCTAAAATTGTCTCCTTTCACTCCCTTTCCTGCTCTCTAGCAATGTTCTGTCGTCTGCTTTTGTCTCCTCTTTCTGCCACCACCCTCTCCCCTCCTCCTCTGGGCTCCTGACTCTTTCTGCCGCTTTTCTACTTCTACTCCTTGGCTCCTTGGCCACACCCCTGATCTTCTGGTAGGGAAGATCTACACCTAGCCTTCTCGGACAAGGGCGAAAAATCTCAGAGGGCTGTGTGCAAGTTGCGCACTTTAAAGATCCCTTGGTGGTCTAACATCGATTACAGTAGGCTTCGGCGGCCACCCGGGCAAAATTCAAAGTTTCCTACCAGCTGAAAATATTAGGTGTGTCCTGGGCGCTCATAAAACCTTACGCAGTTGCGAGCGCCGTAATACACTTACCAAAAAAACAAAAAATAGAAATTATTTCTATATTCAGAGGTGTCGGATTTTCCCGTAAAATAAGCTGTCACAGTCAAGTTTGGGTCATAATATTTTAGTTTTAGTTTTAGGAAGAATTTTAGGGCACTTGCAACACAATAAGGTGATATAAGTGCCGAAGATTAGAGGTGTTACAAGGGAGTAACAAGCACAAAAAAAGAAGGAGGAGAGATAAAGACGATGGATGTTTGATAGGTCCTAATCTGTTGTCCACATAATTATATATTTGAAGAAAAAAAATAATGTTGTTTTTTTACGCCCCCATCAACACAATTTAGATCATTTCAGAGGCAGGGTCAAGCCGGGCTGAGAAGAACACAACATCCCCGCAGAAAGACCGAGGTAGTAGATTTGATTATACTCATTCTGGAATAGAGCTCAGGTCTACTGGATGTGATAATGAAGCGCCTAACCTCTACACAACATAATATGGAATAAAATAAAATAAAAAATATAAAAATCACAAAAAATCACATAAAATACTCTAAAATCACATACAATAAATAAAAATCACATAAAATAATAATAAAAAGAAAAAAAAATACAATCAAATAGTGTCGAATAAAATTCAATTAGATTAAACATATTTACAAAAAATAAAACAATATTACTCATGATATTATAAAATCACATAAAAAGAAATAAAATCACACAAAAATACAATAAAATAACATATATTTTATCTCTTTTTTTTATCCTAAGAGAAAACAAAATGACGACTTATTTTTCATCAGCTTATAGAGTCCGTCTCAGATATTGAGAAAATTCGGGTAATATGGTACGTAGGCCTACTCTATCTGATATAGCCGCCACAAAAATATATCTCAGAATCCTATTTCCTCTTGGTGTGATCTCACTTAAACATGATCATAATATCATGATATCCATTTTGAAATTGCTCCTCAAGAACCGCGCTATTTGACAACTGATAGTCTGTCGTCCAACAAACAGGGGCGTATTCTCCCCCCCCCCCC
>NW_004797618.1:542888-544531 GCF_000002075.1 Aplysia californica
AGTGTGTGTGTGTGTGTGTGTGTGCGTGTGTGTGCGTGTGTGTATGTGTGTGTGTGTGTGTGTGTATGTGTGAGATGGTCCTCCTCTCTGTCTCTGCGTTGCCCCATTAGATCTCAAGAGTAGTGGAAAGCTGTTTCTTTAACCTACAATGCAACCGATTGTACGTGGTATGTGATGACGACATGCCATTCTTTACAGAGGCTAAATGCTCTTATGAATGTTGTCAAATTATAGGAATAACACAGTTTGTAAGTTTCACTTTTATTGTTTTTCACACAAATAGGGTAACTTTGTACGCAAAGTCTGAGGCCACCAAATTTTGAGGACACACCTTGTCACACCTTGTCCACAGTGTTGAGGTCACTACAGTCGGAACATGTCCGTCTCTGCTCCCCCCACCCCCACCCTCCCAACCTCTTCAGATTGCAGGATCCATCCAAGAGTCTGTCTGCTTATAGTCTCCATCATTATCTGATTGGAGATCCGTCGGGACAGGTCTGCCAGGCTTTGGAACCTTGGCAATCAAGCACCCTGTAAAGAGGGATCTCACAGTCGGGCCGAATTCTCCTCTTCCGTTCCCGCCTATTTCTTGGCTCGAAGCCGCTCGGAGTACACGTCACTCAACCTGAGGCATCGAAATTATCGATCTTTGGAGGAATGGTCGAGGGAGGCTGGATGAGGATCAAGAGGAGAGGAGAGAGGAGTACGCGAGAGGGATGAGGAGGGGTGGGGAGAGGGGGTTGGGAGTAAGGATGGAAAGGGGGTAGGATGGTGACGGGGTTAAGGGGTCAAGTCAGGATGATGAGCCGGGAAAGGATGGGGGAAGGGGGGGGGGAGGAGCACACGAAATGGAAGGGAGTGAGTAGAGGGGAAGAAAAGAAGATTGGAGTAGTAGTAAATGAGTAGAGTGAGAGTGAGTGAGAGAGAGAGAGATAGAGTGAGAGGGAGAGAGAGCGGGAGAGAGAGGGACAGAGAGTAAGAGAGAGAGGGAGAAAGAGGGAGAGGAAGAGAGGGAGAGACAGACAGACAGACAGACAGATAGACAGAGACGGCGACAGAGACAGACAGAGGCAGACAGACAGACAGACACGCAGAAGAGGAGGAGGAGGAGGAGGAGGAGAAGTAAAGGGGGAACAAGAGAAGGAGGAGGAAGAGGGACAGTTAATGAAAGGAGTGATTATGCTAATGGAGGGGTGGAAATAAGAAAGGTATCTTGAGAAGGGAGGGGAGGAGTATGAAAGGAAAAGAACGATGAAGTTACGAAGCAGGAGGCGGGAGCAGAACAAGATATTAAGTGACAAGGAACGGAAAACGGAATGTGATGTGAGAAGAAAGAGGGTCAGGCGAAGGAATACGGAAGAGGACAATGGGAGAGGGAGGAGAGATGGGAGAGGGAGGAGGGATGTGAAAGGGAGGAGGGATGGGAGAGGGAGGAGGGATGGGAGCGGGAGGAGGGAGGGGAGAGGGAGGAGGGAGGGGAAGAAGGAGGAGGAAGGGGAAGAGGGAAGGTTGGGAGGTGTGAGGGGCGTGGAAGGAGGAGAGATGGGAGGTGTAGATTGATGAGGAAGGAAAATGAAGAGGAGGTCCAAAAAGGAACGAAAGAGATATGGGACTAATATTGTGGTGGGGGTGGGGTGGGGGCG
>NW_004797618.1:548113-552359 GCF_000002075.1 Aplysia californica
ATTATTATTATATTACAAGTAATACTAATAATTATCAGTAAACGAAATAATTTATACTTTTTCTGCAGGTATGCATCGCTTCTATCTAAAAAGTCCGGCAAACCAGCGCTTCAATCGACGAGAAACGACTGCCCTTGGCCAAATCGGCAAACTGGGACGAACGACACGGAATACTCGCCAAGTGTCCGGAGAAAGACTGTTCCCTCCAATCGGCTTAGCAGATATATTATCCGGACGATGACCAGGCTGAGTAGTGCCCAGCGAGACAATTGATCGAGAGTTGTTGGACGCTCTGGTCGTGCCGCGCCATTTCTCTGCCGTCTTAGAATTCCGTTGTTCTATCTGACATTTTGGGCCGTTTGGATGAGTTACGAAGACCACAATAGTAATATCACATGTGAAAGAGCTGCGGAGCTGGCCTACCATAGAAAACTGCATCTCTCCTCGACCCAACAGAGAATGAACAAGTAAAAGTAAAAGTACTAAGACGATGCGTGAGGTCAGATACCAAATGCTTTTTCTGTCAGGTTTATCAAAATCGTATAATTACTCTACTATTAGTTAGAGTTTTACAGCATTTGCAACACAATAAGGTCATATAATGCCGAAGATTAGAGGTGTTACAAGAGAGTAACGAACATAAAACAGAAGGAAGAGAGATCAGGACGATAGACGTTTGATATGAAAAAAGTAGCAAACCACACCAGGGCACCCACCAACCACCCATGTATAATCATTCGAAGTTGTTACCAAGATATTCAAAGAAAAAGCTTGACATAATAATTGTGAAACTCAAAAACTTTTACGTCAGATTACCCCGAACTCGTATCGTAGGTAGGCCTACCGTGGAGAGAACTTTGCACATCTAGGGTATCCTTTTGTGGGGCATCGTGGGGAATCAGGCGCTCGTCAAAATAATGAAATCGAAAAAAAAGAACATTTTTCCACCAGCTGGGCAATTTTTATTGATTTAAATCTTAAAGGGGGGGGGGGGGAGACACAACAGGTTTAAAACTCATTCCTTCGTGGATTTTACCGGATAATGTTGATCAAATCATGCACAAGTAAAATATAAATTTTGCAGTTTCTAAAAACACTTCAGCTTTGGAAGTCACCAAACTTTGACGGCAATTTCATCTCTGGCTCTAATTAGGTCGCTTTTCAGGACAAGCGGGCTAACCCAGATTTCAGGGGTTTCCAGAAATCTTGACCTTCACCAAAAGTGGGCATTGTCCTACCTGTAGGAGAAGTTTGGGTTCATTGGTGTATATTATATTTGTTTGGGTATAGAGAAAACACTGCTTGTCTTTTAAAGAAACTGAACAAGGGGCCAAAACTTTACCTTCGATTTTCTAAAAACAGCATTTTTCGAGACAACCAACATGTGCTTAAAAGTGATCGATCCTTACCTCTGAAAACCAGGTGACCCTACCTCCTTAAATGGCAAATATGTCGACTTTTATTCAAGATATACGTGTTTTTTTCCATCTAAAGCAAGGCAAATACACAGGCTCTACGATTAGACTGCTAATTCTATATGCCCCCTAAAAATGGCGAATGCCTGTTTTCACCACAATGCCACACCACGCTATTTCTCAGAAGCTTGTCGGGGTTTAGAAACCAGTGGTCCGTCATCCGATTAGTGTGCACAATATGTATGATGCCGGCAGATTTTCTGTTTGGGTTCCCCTGTTCTGATTCAATTTTGACACGTTTGCGATTCGATTTTAGGAGGCCAGTCATGGCGGTATTGAATCAAAGCAAGCGTATTCTATTTCCGTCTCTCACGTTATGGTTCTTTTCTCCTGCTTAAAGTCACCTATCATAAGATGTTTAGGATACCACCGTCTGTCGTACTCGCGTTCTGGGGTAGTTTGTTTGCCTGTCACTTATGTCTAGGCACCTGAATAGATATTCCTTTTAAGAACAGAGTGCAAGTTAAACTGAAACACTTTGCCACCTGAATGTGAACCCATGATTGATTGACTGGTTAATTGATTGATTGATTGATTGATTGATTGATTGATTGATTGATTGATTGATTGATTGATTGATTGATAGAAAGTTCTATTGCCCCTACACGAGGAATTTCTGAATTTGGATCATAATTTGAGTCGGCTGCTTCCAGAAACAAAGTGACTCTCCATAACAAAGTGCACTCCTTCACGGGGGAATCGAGCCCTTTCCTTATCACACTACACTCTGGACTTTCCTCTATCAACAAGGCCTGCGAAGGTGGCTCAAACCGGCTTGTCAAGAAAGGGTTATTAAACCGTCCGAAAAACAAGTAAACGCAACAACGACAGCAACAACAACAAACCCCTACATTTTAAGTTAAAAGACTAGCAGTATTTTCCTTTAGAACCCTAACATTTTTATGTTGCTTCTTGCTTGACATTTCCCATGTATCTCTTGTAGCCATCTCTACGGTCTTGATATGCATTTCGTGCATCTGAAATCAGAGTACTTTGCGATTCCGTCCAACATGGACGAGCTGTTTCTAAATTCTTTTCTGCCAGCATCTATGGTTAAGCAGTTGGCGGGTGGTCTGGTGTGGTTTGCTTCTTCTTTCCTATGAAACATCTATCGTCCTTATTACCCCTTCTTCTTTTTTATGTTTGCTACTCTCTTGTAACACCTCTAGTTTTCTGGTGCTCATATGACCTTATTATGCAGTTGCGAGTGACGTAAAACCTCTACTACAACAAAACCAACAAACGTAGGAGACCGGAGTTCGAATCCAGAGTGGGTAAGATTTTTAAAAATCCAGTATCTCTGTATTTTACTGAGATATTGTATCTCTCTCACCCCGGCTTGGCCCTGGGAGGTGTGGTCAAAGTCTACTTCTTAGATGATCTAAATTGTTTAAGGACAAGCGGGCTAACTCGGATTTCGGGGGTTTCCAGAAATCTAGACCTACACCACAAGTGGCCATTGCCCTACCAATCGGAGAAGTTTGGTTTCAATGGTGTGTATATTTGTTTGGTTATAAAGAAAATACTCCTTGTCATTCAAAGAAACTGAACAAGGGACAAAAGCCTTACCTTCGATTTTCTCAGAACACCATTTTTGGGATGGCCCCCTTGTGCTTAAAAGCGACCAATTATGTTCCAGGAGTCATAACAACACCAACAATAAAACAATAAATAACAGATTCGGAATTCTTTTTTTGTTAGGAAATCTTAATAACAATATTGTATTCTTGTATCTGCAATTTTTAAAGTATTGAGATCATTTTTTGTTTTAACAGTTATACAAGTAGTGTACTCCATTTTTATGACTTAAATACAGAAGTTCATATTATTATCGTTTTGGTTCTTTTATATTTCTGCAAGGCACTTAAAACGTTATTTCATATATATAGAGGTCAACAGGTTAAAGTGTTCGCCTCTCATTCAATAGGTCACGGGTTCAAATCCAGACAGCGACGTAAAATGTTCTTCTCTAAAATTTTCAATCCTTTCCTTCTCTCTAGCAATGTTTTGTCGTCTGCTTTCGTCTCCTCTTTCTGCCCCCACCCCCTCACCTCCTTTTGCCCCCTCCTCTGGGCTTCTGACTCTTTCTGCAGCCTTTCTACTGCTACTCCTTGGCTCCTTCTTATTGCAGTCTTCTTGCCACAACCCCGGTTTTCTGGTAGGAAAGATCTACACCTAGCCTTCTCAGATAAGGCCGAAAAATCTCGGAGGTCCAGTGTGCAAGTTGCGCACGTTAAAGATCCCTTGGTGGTCCAAAATCGATTAAAGTAGGCTTCGACCTCCACCCGGGCAAAATTCTAAATTTCCTACTTACTAAAATTGTTTAATGTATCCCACGCGGCCATTTGACCTTATACAGTTGCGAGCGCTGTAAAACAACAACAACAAAAAACAAAAAAAAAAAAAGAAAAAAGCCCTAGGTGTTGATTGAACGTACTTTCCGTGTTTGTCATTTTTTTCCTCTGAGGTCAAGGTTACAGTGAGCTACAACTCGACATCCACATCTCCGAGATTGAAAGATGACGACACATTCTTTTTTGTTAACGGCCTTGCATCATTTTTTTGCACGTGAGAAACCAGTTGCACATTTCCTCGCTCACCCACACATGATTCATTATAGCTCTGTGCTCACCGCAGATTCCCCCAGGCCTTGAAATCCGAACACGTTCAATAGAAATGTAATTCATTTCATAACTTTTCACTCGATCGCCCCGCGAACTGGCAACGAAGTCCTCACATTCTGAACCATTTTCTTCCTCCGCTTCCCCCCC
>NW_004797618.1:553692-562889 GCF_000002075.1 Aplysia californica
AACACCACCACCACCACCAAGCAATAACAGCAACAACTACACCACCACCACCACCACCACTACCACCACCACCAAGCGATAACAGCAACAACTATACCACCACCACCACCACCACCAAGCAACACCACCACCACCACCCAGAAACAACACCAACAACTACACCACCACCACCGCAGCCGCCGCCAGCAACAACTACCAGTGCTAAGTCGCACGTGCCCCCCAAACCCAGGACGACAAACCCAGTGTCCCCGCCTCCCTCTTCCTTCCGGTCGTACAGGACGCCTAAGCAGACTCCGCGCGCACGCGCTCTCGCACTCGCTCCCGTCCACACGCGTATTTCTTCTTCCTGCGCGGAAGGTGAGGTGAGGCCGATGTTTTGAGTGAACTTATTGGCGTTTTAAATTCTGCCTCCAACAGATTCTGCGGAGGATTTCTTTTGCAGCCTTCGTCTGATCGCAGGATTATCCTCCAGGACAAATGATTGACTGCAACTAATTCGGAATGGGAGACCTTTGTACAAGGGAGATATCTTCTCTAGTGATGGTTTAATATTTGGAGCAGGCGGGGTAAAGGATGTGCAATACTGGAGACTACGGTGACTCAAAGTGACTTGGTTTTCTCTGCATGTCTAGCTTTGGGCACAGTTTAGTGAGTGATAATATTGTGTGGATCTATTGTTTTGGAATTATCCTCTATGTTCCGGTGAGTCGGGGTTACGTTTTGTTTTTAATTTCAGACAAACTCGTCGTTGCTGATTGTTTCTGTTTAAACATAATTTATTTTTGTCGCCTGTGTTTTTCTGCTTTAATATTATCATTACGTGGGATTACCGCTGCGGCAATCATCATCATCATCATCATCATCATCCTCATCATTCAGTGCCAGATCTGCGACAGACATCGGCGATCATGGTGCTCCCTTCATTCCTTTGCTCGGATGCTCTTAAAAAAGCCACGTTTCCCTGATCTTTCCCTGTTACCCATTTGTTTAGGTTCCCTAAATAGAGTGCTCTGAGCCTACCCCTGCCTCATTTGCCTTCTATTTCGCCAGTGAGAGCTAGATGTTCAAGACCCTTATGTCGATTTATGTGTCCAAAAAACGGCATTTGTAGTTTCCTGATTGTTTTTAACAATGAGCGTCCCACGTGGGTTTCATCAAGCTCTACCTCATTTGATTTCCTTTCCTTCCACGATACTCTTAGCAGTCTCATAAGAAACCACATTTCTGTTTCTTCTATTTTATTTTCAGTCTTTTGTTATTGTCAAGCATTCACAGCCATATAGAAGGGTTGACCAAACATAGTATTTCAGAACTTTCATTTTGGTAGTCATTGAGATGTTTCTATTATTTCAGTATTAGGCTAATTGTATTGAAACTAGCAGTAGCCATTGCAATTCTCCGTTTTATTTCTGTGGCATACTCTTCGAATTAATGGTATTGGTATTTAATACTTTTAGGAGATTAAATGCTTTGAGTTGACTCACATGATAAGGTATTAAGAAATATCACTTTATGTAAGATTTTGAAGAGGGTAAAGAGGTTAGCATTACAGCACATTTTGCCATCTGTCCTTAGACCAAGTCTACCTTGTATAAATATAGGGGATGGGGGTGGGGTGGGGGGAGAGGTGGGTGGGTGGAGGGGGAGGGAGGGGGGTTCCCCAACAAGCAGAAGTGTTACACGCCCTGCTGTTACAAGACATTATTCTAATAAATCTTTGCTCACGATCCTGCCCACAACTCACCATCACCTGAGTCCATGGATTTGGTGGGGGGGGGGGGGGGGGTACAAAATGACACAGAAAATCAGCGGAAACTATGATACGTGTCTAATAGTAGAATAAGATAAAAAATGTATGCCCCAATATCATGACACTATTATGTAATTTCTATCTCAGACTACTGGGGTTGTTTTGTAGGTTGTTTGCGGGTGCTCCGGAGTGGCTTACTCGTCATTTCTATCAAACAACTGTCGTCCTTATCACGTCTTTTTTATTTTTGTCACTCTCTTGTAATAACTCTTATCTTCGGCACTGATATAAGCTTATTGTGTTGCTAGTGCCGTAAAACTCACACTAAAACTAACCTAAACTTAGTGTCTGTATCCTCTCTTCCCAATACCCTTGCATTATGCACTCAAGTTTAGCCTTTGAAATGATCCAATGTGCGTTTGTAAGGGCCTTTAGAAATTTAAACAAATGAAGCCCGAAGAAAAAGAAGACGTAAACGAAACAAGAAGAGATGTAAAAGCTACAGATCAAGGTCAGAAGCAGCATTCATCAGAAAAATTACGATCTCTAATTCTGTCACACCGAATCCTTCATCGATATCTTGAAAATAAATGTCTGCCTGTATGTCATACGATGGGAGATACATGCATATTTATGCGAGTTCAAGGAAGTTGGGGTGAAAGGATGGAGAAATATCTTCCTTCGAGATTACATCCGAACAACTCGTTTATAGCAATAGGATCGCTGTCTTATGAGGCCGCTCTGGAGATGGTCTCTATGGTTTTGTACAAGAAATGTTGTGCGGAAGTTTGAAATTTAGATTCGTTGTATTTATTTAGTTTTGAACTCCTGAATAGACATAAGGGTCTTGAACATCTAGCTCTCACTGGCAAAATTGAAGGCAAACGAGGCAGGGGTAGGCCCAGAACAATCTACTTGGTGAACTTAAACAAATGGGTAACAGGGAAAGATCAGGGAAACATAGCTTTTTTTTTTAGAGCATCTGAGCAAAGGAATGAATGGAGCACCATGATCACCGATGTCTGTCGCAGATCTGGCACTGGATGATGATGATGATGATGATATATTTATTTACACTTGAGTTTCGGTTCCTACCAGGGGACCAATATTTTCGGATTTTGAAGACCCTTCCCTTAAACTCATCTGCAACAGACATTGTAACTTAGAAAATTGATTATCAAAGGTTTGCGCTTCCTTTAACCCAAACGGCATGAATTTAAGCTCATTTGCAACAGACGTTGAAATTAAGAAAAACGATTTTCAAAAGTTTGCGCTTCCTTTAAGTTTTAACCGAATGTCATAAATTCGAGACAGACGCTTCGAATCTGCTTGTCAGGGGCAGCTCAGGCTGAGGGGAATACGGTAATGTTATCCCCCCTCCCCCCTCCAAAAAAATAAATAAATAAAAAATGGAGCTAATCGATATAAGAAAGACTTCCTCAAACTGAATCAAGCACAGGGTTTTCGTGAGCATCAGTAAAGAGCCTTTCCATTACACCACAAGCGCTGCCAAATTGGACATTCAGAATTTAGTTTAGTTTTAGTAGAGGTTTTACGGCACTCACAACTGCATAAGGCGTTCAGAGTTTACAGCGTAGATCTAATATAATGAATATTTATAAAGTGGTAATGAGAACTCACACTATAATACTATATGATAAACAGGAGAAAAGTAATGCATGTTAATATTGTTACTTCATATTTAGCTGGGTGTGTCATCTTTGGCTCAGTTTTAACGTGCAATGACCCGACAGTGTTTACGGTCTTGAGCTGCCGTTAAACACTCTCTCATACGTCGGTCAGTGCATGTCTTAGTTTTTAGTTTTAGTAAGGGTTTTATGGCACTTCCAAAACAATAAAGCCATAATATAAGTGCCGAAGATTAGAGATGTTACAAGGGAGTAACAAACATAAAAAAAGAAGGAGAGGAGATAAAGACGATAGACGTTTGATAAGAAAGAAGAAGGAAACCACACCAGAACACCCGCCAACCACCCACGTTCATGTCTTAATGTTGTCGGGCCATTTTGTTCTTTGTGAACCTTTGGCCCTTTTGCCCCCCCCCCCTGCACACACACACACACACACACACACACACACACACACACACACACACACACACACACACACACACCCGACCCCAACACATTTTCAGCCATACTCAGCCCCCGCCGCCCCCACAATAAAGAGGTTTTTTTAAAAAATAAACTTACTCACCCCATGGGGAGCACCTCTTCTGGTTTTGTGATTACTCGAGAGAGGGGGAACTTTCTGCTTACTTAAGTCATTACATGAATATAAATCGGATAAAGATTGTGTCTTTTGAAGGCATTTTAAATTGACATATTTTTTAAGATATGCGTAAGAATGCGTATTTATCTGGAAGCCCTATTTATTGGTTCATAGAAATACTCTCGTGTTACACAGAAATGAATTTTTTAATCAAAAATAATTTAAACTATCAATATTTTTACTTTTTTTCTGAAAAGGGCGTTGTGTGTGTTGTGTGTGTGTGTGTGTGTATGTGTGTGTGTGTGTGTGTGTGTGTGTGTAAGGGGGGAGGTGTGAGGGAGGAACAAGCAGAATGATGACGTTGACCTATTTTCATGTATTTGTTACGAACTTGACTTACTTGCAAACGCGTACAGGTTTGGACACAACTACCGTGCCATTTTAATGACTTCCCCCCCCCCCCCCCCATTTTGACGTTGTGTGATTGCTTGCTGTATGGAGACATCGTCAGTCAGATGTTTAGAAGTACTTTAGCCATTGTTTAAAATAGTTTTTAAATTATATAAGCTAAAATAAGATAAGATACATCTTTGTTGTCCAGATCCTGGAACATTGTTGATTGGTTTTGGTGTTTCACACACGTGTACACACACGCGCAAACACACACGCACACACACACACACACACACACACACACACACACACACACACACACATAAATAATATGCACACACACACATACACAGGCTTGCAATACAGATCAAAGTGATCACAACCGGTTGCCAATGAGTAGCGCCCAAAATTATGTTTTAAATTGAAAATGTATTAATCACATGTACTGTTTACTTGTGCTCAGGGAAATGTTTTTGTAGAAATGCCAATTCTTCATGTTATGAAAAGCAAGAAAAATTACATAAAATAGGTAGAATCAATTTAATAAAAACTGAATCCATTGTTTTTTTCTATCCTGAAAAAGCTACTTGCATGGCCTAGAACTGACGAAGTGTTTGCAAAGGATGTAATTATGTGTTTGCTTGCGTGCGCAGGGTTTGTGTTCCAATCTGAATTCTCATGCGACCTCTTTGCTAGCTCCTTGCGTGTTAGCTGAAAGGATAAGGAACAGGTTCCATAGGACTAGTAAAAATCATAATAAAGATGGTGCTGATCAGACCTGCTTCTTTCACAACGCTACCAGGTAGAAATCAATAATGCCTGTTGTGAATTCTTACTTTTTTGCTTTTCTTTGTGCTTACTGCTGGGGTTTCCCACATTGGTTTGGAGAGAGTCATTATAAATTGATTAGCTGCACACCAGCAGGACAGGGGAAAGAGATCAAGGGGAAGGCCACGAGGAACCTGGAGAAAAGTCACGTAGGAACATAGAATGATGTATGGAAGCGTGGAAAAACTGAGTAAAGTCCAGGAGTTGAAGTCCCACGCTACCTGGGATACCTGGAGGTGTCATCTCTGACTCAGAGGTTCACGTGTAATCGCCCTCCCCCTTCACAGTCCCGAGCTACCGTTGCCCATTCTGCTATACTCAGGCCTGTTCATGTTTTAATGTTGTACATCCATGTCACTCTTTGTCTTCCCCTGGCCCTCCTACCCCATATCCTTCCTTCAAGCACCTGTTTCATAATGGTCTGCTGACGTTTTAATTGATCAAAGTGCGTATTGTATTTTCTACATCTTATTTCAATTTATCCCACGATAGGAAACATTTAATAATAATAATAATAATAATAATAATAATAATAATAATAATAATATAATAATAAAAATAATAATAATAATAATAATGATAATAATAGATAGCACTTTGTATAGCGCTATTCCCCGCTCAACTGCAAGCTGAGAGCATTCTCAAACCAACTCAACTTCCTCACGCTAAACCGCTAAAATACCGACAAGATCTTTCGCTGTTTGTGGGTGGCCTATGCCCTGGGCCAGAGTGAGAATGGCCAGGGTAAAGTTGGATGCCAGCACAAAGTGCAGCCCCGTTTACAGGTGAAAAACACCCACATAAACGTCTAGGATCATCTCTAAGTATGACAGTATTATTGTAACGTAAGACCATGAGGCCAGAAACAGAATTCTCTCACTGCTCTATCAAAGTTGTAAGATTATTCGAAGTCGTTGTCAAGGTATTCAAATAATTGCATTCAGATAACATGACATGTTGTGAAACTAAACTAAAAATTCTTGACGTCAATTTTATTAAAACTAGGTACCTAGCAGATTCATTCATCCAGTGCCAGATCTGCGACAGACATAGACAATCATGGTTCTCCATTCATTCCTTTGCTCGGATGCTCTTTAAAAAAGCTGTTTCCCTGATCTCTCCCCATTACCCTTTGTTTAGGTTCCCCAAGTAGGTTGCCCTGGGCCTACCCTTGCTTCATTTTTAAACTAGCAGATAGATTTTTTAAAGTCTATGGTAGAGATTTACCTAATCTATTGCACTTCTCGTCATTTTTTTATTTCTTCTCTCGCCTTCAGTCGTCCTTTTAAGTGCCTATCCATTGTTTCAACTACCGATTTGTAGCCTAGTGGTTAGGCCACAGGACTCGTAGTATAACCTAATAGTGCTGATAGGGGCGTTAAACCTATACCATTTCACCAAATACCTATTTGTGTATCAACTATTTCAGGGCAAACTGGAGATTTCACAAAGTTACTGTGGTCTGTAGTGCAATGACAAAGCTGTTTCCTTTACACCTAACTGACACATGTTCGCTTCGCACATAGACATTGTTTCGTCTAGGCTTCTAGTTCTAGCTATGGTGTGTTTAGCCCTGACACGTAGGGTCGAGATAGAGCACATTAGAAAATCTATATTTTGTTGATGAGAGTGTAAAATATTTACAACTATTCATCGGTGTGTAATTGTAATTCCTCGAGCTTTATTCTCTCGTTGCTGTTGTTTCATGGCCGCGGTGTATCGAAAGCGTCATCAAACAATACGATATTCCCGTATCGGGAAAAGCATGCTATTAAAGTTGTACGTGAAAATCAAACGTCATCCTTTTTATCTTCAAGTGCCAGATCTGCGACAGACATCGGTGACCATGCCCGATTCTCCAATCTTTCCTTTGCTAGGATGCACTAAAGATAGCTACATTACCTTGCTTGTTCCCCATCACCCATCAATTTATGTCACGACCCTGTGGAATCAGGCGCTCGTAATGTTTTGGGAATGCGAAGTTATTGATATCATCTGAAAGCTTATTCATTTGCCTTGCTTTCAATAGAAAAAAATATCCATCTAGCTTGCATGGAAGTCGAGATATTTGCGATTAAAGAAGGTGGGATAGCCTGGTTTCAACGGTTAAATTAATGAGAAAATGGCTGCCAAAATTTGGTAACTTCAATAACTTGAGAGTCCTTGAAAATGGAAATATACATATTTTGTGCCTTAAAAAAGGGTTTTCAGTAAAATTCACATTGAAATATGTTTTCACATGAACATTAAAGGTTTTCAGGCAAAAATCAAAGTTTCGATTAAAGTTGCCAAACTGGTGGGAAAATGCCTTTTCCTTTGATTTAATTATTTTGACGAACGCCTGATTTCACCACAACTATGCCTCACATTTAGGCTCTCCAAGTAAGTTGCTGTGGCTCTCGCCCCGTCTGGTTTGACTTCACTTTTGCTAGTAGGAGCTAGATTCTCAAGACCATATGTCTATTCAAGTGTCCCACAAACTGCGTTAGTCTTTTCTTTTACTTTTGGCAAATCCCAGACGGTCAAGGCTATTTGAGAACCCAGTGTTGTCAATAACATTTCCTGTCACTTTTGGTTGGATTTTTTTTGGTGTGGGTGGAAAATGTTTCGCGCCTCATTAACATAATTTAAATAATTGAGGAGTTCAGTAGTTTGGTAACACCTTTTTAGGCGAACCTTGGCTGCCCTCGCTTGGTATTGTACTTTCCTGTGAAGACGAAGACGTAGAGGTTTTATGGCGCTTGCAACTGCATAAAGTCATATAAGCGCCAAGAGTGGACGTCAACAGGGAAGTACTTACAGGGAATCAGACTTACTCTGCTCACCTCTCTAGCTTCAACAGCACAAAGTCTGCTTCGACTATAAAGGCACCCCGGAAATAGCAGGTCACAAGAGTGTGACAAACATACAAAAGAAGTAGAGGAAAATGTTAGTAAGGATTAGGAAAGAAAAAAGTAGCAGTTCCTTGTTGCAGTTCAGGCACAGTTAATTATGACCATGACATTGATGAATCACGCCATTTACAATTGCAATTCTACTGTGCATAAGAACTCGAGATGTTCATCCCCCCCACCCCTTGGGAATAGGCTAAAGACACTTAAGTCAGTAGCCCCCCCCCCCCCCCCGTCCCCGGGGGTCACGAAGATGTTTGTTATAGTCTGAAAGAGAAGTTTCTTTCTTTCCTATCAAACATCTGACGTCCTCATCTCTCCTCCTCCTTGTTGTGTTTGTCACTCTTTTGTAACACCTCAGCGCGCAGCACTTATGTGACCTAATTATTTTAATATTGCAAGTGACGTTCAAGGTGGGTGGTTGGCGGGTGCTCTGGCGTGGTTTGCTTCTTCTTTCCTATCAAATATCTAACGTCTTTATCTCCCCTCCTTCTTGTTTGCGTTTGTTACTCCCTTGTAACACCTCTAATTTTCGGCACTTACATGACCTTATTGTGTTGCAAGTGCCATAAAACTCTTACTAAAACTAAAAATTTACTAAAACAAAAACGAAAGTTACGAGTCAGTAGTTAAGATAAGCCTGCTATGTAGAGGAACTTACTTCGGAGATAAACATTTTATTAATCGATACAGCTCCCAAACTCCACAACAGCCCAATTCATGTCCCTTGCCGCATCAACTGAGGCGGGGTCTCTGACTCTGAAAATAAGCTCTTCATCTCCCGCTGGTGGAAAGGTTTTGGCAGCGCAATAATGTTTTGGAAGAAGTAGACAGTCGGTTACCATGAGAATGGTTTTCCAGCTTTTTAGCGATATTTCCTCTTTTTCTGGACTTTTTTGCGCTTGATATTTCCGTATGACCATAAACATGCTGGTGGCTGGTATGTCTAAATCTTTTTTTTCGATTTAGAGGAAGGGAAGGAGGAGGTGGGGAGAGAGGCGATTATACTTGTATATTGTAAATATAGTGTTTCTACTTGCTTCACTAATGACCTGTTAATTTGCTTTTGTTTATCACGTCAATGTCAATATTTCTCTCCCCTC
>NW_004797618.1:564877-566032 GCF_000002075.1 Aplysia californica
TATATATATATGCGATTGGAGAAGGTGGAGGTAAGAGAAAAAAAAGGAGAAGATGGCCGTGCAAAAGCTTAAGAGTCCTTGAAAATCGCAAAATTACATTTTGTTGTGCCTTTGTTTAACGATTTTCAATAAAATTCACAATGAAATGTGTTTTTGAATTGACATAACAGGGTTTGAGCCCCCCAAAAAATAAATCGATAAAATTTCCTCGAGTGAGTGAGAAAAATCGGTTTATTCAATGTCATTATCTTTTTTTTGTTTTAGTAGAGTTTTCACGGCGCTCGCAACTGCATAAGGTCATACGGGCATATGAGCACCAATGTCAGTATCTTTACGGACTCGGTGAAATAAATAAGGCAAATAAAGATAATCTAGCGATTAGAATACAATGACGGACTTCCTTTTAAAAGCGATAGTGTCCCAGCTGTAAATCTTTTTAAATCTGTACTATAGGAATCATCCACTAGGATTTTTAATTAGTATATTTATAAAATAATTTTCTAGAATTCTAGAGCTAACAGGTCTTTACAAGAATATTGATCTGTTAAGACAAATTGATACAAGTCACTTTGCTAAAGCTGGAGAGAGTAAGTTCGATAGTTGAGATATTTGACAATAAATAATGTCGCGAATTTTTGACCGCCCTATAGAAAGACAATTCGTATGACGTGCATCTGATTCCCACTTTTTAAAAAGGTACATTTGTGGGGCGTGCTGACAAAATGAGTTACTTCTCACAATCCACAAATGGAGATATTGGCCAAATATCTATACTGTGGTCAAATATGTTGAATTTCTACTGGTGCCGTATTCTTTAACTATAACATGTCTTTTATTATTTCTTACTTATTAATTGTAAAAACGTCACCTATAAGCCTGATGTGCATCTATTTCCATAAGGTTTGAATCCGAGAAGTAACTTATTTTGTCAGCACGCTTCACCTTTATTTTCAAGCATCTGTGTATTCCGAAGGAGACAATGGTTTTGATCGTTTTGGCAATACCATTTAAAAATAATTATAATTATAAAGAAAAAAGACCATGAATTCTTAAAGTGTGAAACCTATGTGAAAGTGTTTGTTTTGTTTTGTGTCTGTCTGTGTGTTTGAGTGTGTGTACGTGTGTGTGAATGTGTGTGTGTGAGAAAGAGAGAGA
>NW_004797618.1:566663-567839 GCF_000002075.1 Aplysia californica
GTATTACAACTGCCAGAAAAAAATATAAATACACAAAGCGGTTGCAGTGTACGCTCTGGTATAATTTGTTTTTGTTTTTGTTTTTTTAGAGTCCAGGTGTTAATAATTGTTGTGGTATTTATAATTTTGTTTGATTTCGGCTGTTTAGCAGTTGCTTTAAAAAGAAAAAAATAACTGTTTTAATTTGCTTAAGTCAAAAGACAGAATAACTGTAGCTGCAATAGCATTAAGCTTCTTAGGTATAGACTTGAGTGATTAAATCTATAACAAGAGCCTATTACTATTAAAAACTTTACTAAGCAGGCCACAAAACTGTTAAACTATATTTGTGGGTGGTTGGCGGGTGCTCTGGTGTAGTTTGCTTCTTCTTTCCTATCAAACATCTATCATCCTTATCTATCCTCCTTCTTTTTGAGTTTGTTACTCTCTTTAACACCTCTAATCTTCGGCACTTATATGGTCTTATTGTGTTGCAAGTGCCGTATAACACTTACTTTTAAAAAAGTTAACTATATTTAATCATTTAAATTTCCCCTTCTTTGTTCTGACAACGTATTGCACTTAGGCATGATTCATTCATTGTCTCTAAATATAGCACACTCCTCTGTTTATCGCCTTGTATACACCATCGTTCTGTTGAACTGTTGCAATAAATATAATGCACTTTGTGAACTCAGTGCCCTCAGGTGCACAAAGCCATCTGTTTGGGTTAGCAGTCAATAAATACAAGTCTGAAAGCAGGTACATGGCAATTTCGTGCCCCCACTCCGCGAAGCAATGCACCTTTCCTGGAGGGTAAAATGCGAATACTTGATAAGCAGATCACTCAGTTAACCGCGCTTGTAGTGATTCGCACCATAAACAAACGGGGTGCTTGTTGCTATTCATTATTTAGAAACGACTGTTGACACTCGTGTTGAGAATGAAACTTGTCAATTACGCTGCCGCGTCGACATTCCTGGCGAGGCAACGATCACCACGCGCTCTTAACTATCTTCCTATGTTCTGGCAGTTTAACGTGGCACATCTGTGAAAGAACCATTGAACAGAAGCCTGGGGTATCCTGGCATTTTCATTCATCGGGGGAGAGCTGGGTCTTATTTCATTAGTTGAACATCCTCCCAACTCTATACATGATTACATTTTCTCCTCCACCCCCTCCCCCTCCCCCACCTT
>NW_004797618.1:567939-568935 GCF_000002075.1 Aplysia californica
CCCCCCCCCTAACCACCCAGGTCACATAAATAATATCCTAACCTGATACATAAAATGTAGTTTCAGTAATGCCAGCAATCGTTTAAGCAGCATGCTAGCATAATACAATGTGTAAAATATTTCAACTGTTGCTTCAGATGCGATGAGACGTGAATGATTTCAATTTGACTTGTATCAGAAACAACTCTGTTGAATTTCAAAACCAATTTGAGCATCTTGCTGGTATCAGTTTGTTTTGTTGTTGTCTTTTAAGCATTTCACGTTTATACTCTATGGCCTATGATCATTTTCTCGCGCGTAGCAAGAAAATTAAAATTGTAGTGCCGTCGTCGATATTTACAGTGTAAAGTTGGTTTTCTTAACAATGTTCTCCTACTTATTATGTTTTATGTAGTTTCTTCAGTAACTCATTGACTTCCCGAAAACGTGTTTAGTGTGTGGAAGGTGCTTTTTGTAAACGCCTGTCTTGTCTTCTTTCCCGTTCCCTTGTTTCAGTTCATGAAACATTAAGTGAAGCGTGCTGACAAAATGAGTTACTTCTCGGATTCAAACCTTATGGAAATAGATACACATAAGGCTTATAGGTGACGTTTTTACAGTTAATAAGTAAGAAATAATAAAAGGCATGTGATATTTAAAGAGTACGGCACCAGTAGACATTCAACATATTTGACCACAGTATCGATATTCGGCCAATATCTCCATTTGTGGATTGTGAGAAGTAACTCATTTTGTCAGCACGCCTCACATTTCCATTATTCAATAAACTCCCATGAACATCAAAATGTCTTGTGCACCAAACAGACAGAATAGAAAAAGAGACGGTACAGTGGAGGACTGGTTACAACGCAAGACAGAAAACACCTTTTCAAACCAGGTTGTCGAGAAAATGAGTTGGAAAATAAAACACTTGGACGTTTCAAAAACCTTTGCAAAGATTCAAATAAACCAAACGGTTCTCTCCACAATTGTACCAAGGTAGAAAATACATTTGTA
>NW_004797618.1:569966-575439 GCF_000002075.1 Aplysia californica
ACCCACACCCACACACACACACACACACCCACACCCACACACCCACACACCCACACACACAAGCACTCACACATAGGGGGAACTGCTGCTTTTTCTTTCCTAGTCCTTACTATCGTCATTTTTTCCTCTACTTCTTTTGTATGTTTGTCAATCTCTTGTGAACTGCTATTTTCGGCGTGCCTTGATAGTCGAAGCAAACTTTGCGCTGTTGAGGTTTGAGAGGTTAACAGAGTAAGCCTGGTTCCCTGTTTGGACTTCTCTATTGACATCCATCCCTTGGCGCTCATATGACCGTATGCGATTGCGAGCGCCGTAAAACCTTACTTCTACTACAACATAGAACGAAGAGCAGCAACCATGGCAGTGCCCGATTTAGGATTATATATGTCACGGCGCGGTAGAAACAGGCGCTCGTTAATTATGGGGCGTTTGGAGTTACTGGTATCATCGTAAAGCGTGTCTATTTGCCTTACTTTTTATGAAAAAAAGTATCCATATATATATAAATATATATCTTGACTACAAGTCAAGATATTGGAAATTGAAGGAGGTGGGGTCAGCTAGTTTCAGAGGAAAATTAGCATGAAAATGGCTGCCAAAGTTAAGTTATTTCCTTAATTTGAGTTTTTCTCCCCCCTCCCTCCTTTAAAAGGGAGGGGGGGGGGTTCTCCTTTTCCCTCTCTTTCGTTTTTAATCCCTTCTTTTTTCTCGTTGTATTTCTTTGTTACATTTTTTATGCCTTTAATCAACATGTTTCAGTATAATCTACACAGAAGTGTGTTCTTTAAAGGGCATGAAAGGTGTTGACCCAAAAAGACAGAAATTCGACAAAAATTCCCAAACCTATGAAAAATGCCAGTTTCTTTTTAACTTTCATTATTTTGACGTGCGCCTGATTTCCCCACGCTGCCACACATACAGTTCATTCAAGTCTATGATTGTCCTCAAACTGCCGTCAGGTCTAAAACAGCACCTGTACATGGATGGCTCGTGCCTCGATAAAAAAATCATTGGTGGTCAAGGTCACTGACTGCCGTCAGGAAAACACCCACTTGACTTTGAAACCCACATTGTAATCCTGGACCGATTTGCTGCTAATAAAAGATATAATAATGACACCTTTTCAGCATCATTATTTTTGTTGTGTAGTTTTTCTGAAATTTGAAGAGGCTAGATCCCCTGTCCTTTTTTAAAAATCGTCTCAGTCTCCCTGTGAATGACAGGACATTGTTTTGTAGACACCCGCGAAGTTTTGATACAATACCTTTTCTCCTTAACCGGAGGTTTATTGTAAAAGTAAACCTAAGCCCCACATTCAGAACTTACTTTACCTGAAACAAACATCCGGGAACTTCTCTGGATGTGAAGCCACTTATTTTGGGTCACTAGACAGGAGTCGTCCGACGGGACATAAACTGTCTTTTTCTTTTACCCTGCCCATTTCTATCATCTGGCGCTTTTGTGTTTAACAGGAACAACAACAACAACAACAAAATGTGCAGCACTTTGGATTTTAAAGTTAACTGTTAGTATTAGAGTAGACACACAAAAGAGAAATGTGTAATCTATCTATCTATCAATCTATCAATCTATCTATCTATCAATCTATCTATCTATCTATCTATCTATCTATCTATCTATCTATCTATCTATCTATCTAAAATCCAACTTGTTTTGAAAACGGAAGACCTGAGAACTACACAAAAGTCAAGTCACATTCGGATGACTTCGAGAACTAAAAGAGTAAAAAGCTCAGTAGTGAAATACGTACACATAGGCTCTGATTAGAGGGCCTAAATAGGCTTTTTCTGACCTTGGCTTTGTTGTTGCTTTACGCTTCGCATCTTTGGACAAGAATAACAGGACGTGCAAACAGAATAGCGCTTCGTCATTGCGGTCAATTGATAGCCCCTTATTGCCGTTGTTCCCGACAGGAAAATGTGACTTAACCATGTTGCTGTTCTCAGATCTTTTTGTCAAACTAACTTTTACCGAAAGATTCACTAGTTCAGCTAATCTGTGGAGAACGTTCGCCTTTCTTTCCTTGATCAAATAGTTTTTTTTGTGATTGTCATATTTGAAGTTCCGATCAAAACGATAACATTTAGATATCATAATTTCTGAAGTTGTCTGCTTCTACCCCTGACTACACCATCCTTGCAGACATACAAAGATACAAGCTAAAAATATAAATCATCATCCTTGCAGAGATACAAAGATACAAGCTAAACACAATGATAAAACAATCTTTGAAAAAGAAGCCCTTCGAAATAGAAATAAACATCCGCTTCTGTGTCCAACGGCAAAGAGCATAGCCAACCGCCAGAGAGCAAAAGCCGGCTCAATCACATAAACAGATACATATCTATGTCCTTGCTCGGGGCTTTGTCTGACGTCATATCTTCTGAGATATTGCGAAGTTATTTATAGGTTTTATGTCGCTTGTAACGCTGTGAGATTGTTGAAAAGGTAGGGGGCTGTCGGGGTCCTGTTGTATGGTGTTCGCCTCTCATTGAATAGGTACCGGGTTCGAAACCTGACGGCGACGGAAAATGTTTCTTCTTTCTTTTCTTTTAAAAAAAATCTTGTTTCCCCTCCTTTCCTGCTCTTTAACCCTATCCGTACGCCTGGGGTCATTTTTGTACTCTTCACATTTTAGAAAACTTCTAGTGCGAAGATCTCTTTGGATCATTCAGTATTTCTCAAAAAATCATTTTGACAGACTGCTGTGCAAAGCGTACCAATCGGATTAATGAGTGAATTTCCTCTTTGGAAAGTGGTGGCACAGAGTTCCCCACGTCGTATGGTTACGATAGTAAAAACACGACGTACGGATAGGGTTAAATGTTCTTTCATCTGCCTTTGTCTCCACTATCGGCCCCCTCCCCCAAACTCCTTTGCCCCATCTCTGGGCTTCTGGTTCTGCTGCCTGTCTGCTCCTACTCCTTGGCTCCTTCTCACTGCTGTCTTTCTGCCACTCGAATGATCTTAGGGTAGGTAACCTCAAACACATAGTCTTCTCGGATGAAAGCGAAAAATTCTCAGAGGTTCCTCTGGTGGTCCAAAACGCGATAAAAGTAGACTTCAGCCATCACCAGGGCAGCATTTTAAAATCGATTTCTACCAAACCGTATGCAGTTGCGAGCGTCGTAAAACACTTACCAAAAATTAAACATTATCTTTATATATAACGAAAGTTAAGAGGCAGGACCGACGAGTTTAACGTACATCTCTGATACGACAGACCGAATTCAGAAAGTTCTTGTGAAATGCCTTTCCAAAGGACTCAACATCAGATTGGGCTGAAACACGATCCCCTCCAACGGGCAATCCATAGATTACGAACTTGGTAGCCTGGCCAGTAGACTATCGACGCCACCTCTGACATTGTGTCTACAAAGACGGAGTTTATTCCTACTATAGTCGGACAATTCTTTAACCCTATCCGTACGTCGTGTTTTACTATCGTATCCATACGACGTGGGGAACTCTGTGTCACCATTTTCCAAAGAGTAAATTAACTCGTTAATCCAATCCGTACGCTTTGCATAGTAGTCTGTCAAAATGATTTTTGAGAAATACTTAACGTTTCAAAAAGATCTTCGAACTAAAAGTCTTTTAAAATGTGAAGAATACAACGCAAGGGGTACAAAATGACCCCAGGGCGTACGGATAGGGTTAAATACTCCTACTTTGTCTGAGCCTGGCTAGAATCTAGAAAATGATGATGATATTACGCTACCATGGCTTCGCTTGCATACCGTTCAATCTAATGTTCCTTCTATATCTCTTGTCCTTCCGTCTAAAAGTTGGGGTTGTTTGTTTTGTTTTTGTTTTAGGTTCTGTCTACTTTTTTTGTTTCGCTTTGTTTTCTTTTGCTGTTTTTGGGGTTTTTTTGGGGTTTTTGTTGTTGTTGCATGAATAGATTGATCAGTCTTTTTGATTGGACCAGTACTTATCTTGTCTTGTGTCTTTCAATCAATGCCATAGTATCTTTTCGTGCCAATTAATTATGCTCTTGATGGTGTCTCCAAAGTTCAGGCTGATACTAACTGACAGTGGGTGGTTGGCGGGTGATCTTGTGTGATGTGCTTCTTTTTTCCTATCAAACATCTATCCTCCTTATCTCCCCTTTTTCTTTCTTATGTTAGTTACTCTCTTGTAACACCTCTAATCTTCTGGCGCTCACATGACCTTATGCAGTAGCGAGCGCCGTAAAACCTCTACTAAAACTAACTTAAAAAAAACCAAACTGGCACATTGTCCTGGAGGCGTATGAAATGTTGTTGCTGCTGTTGGTGTTTTGTGTTTGTTTGTTTGTTTGTTTGTTTGTTTGTTTGTTTGTTTGTTTGTTTGATCTAGTTTGTTTCTTTTTTAAAAATCCCTACCATGAGAAGATTCAACGGGTTTCTGAGCCCTTTTCAGCCCACCCTGATTTCTTCAATGAAGCACATTATGTATGTCTACATATTAAAAAAAAAAATTTCCCCCTTATTTTATTTCCTTTATTCTAGAGTGAACTTAGCTGAATTTTCTTTTAGACACCCCAAAGCTGCTTTCACAAGTTCTTAGTTTTAGTAAGCATTTTACGGCACTTGCAACACAATAAGGTCATATAAGTGCCTAAGATTAGAAGTGTTACAAGAGAGTAACAAACGCAAAAAAGAAGGAGGGGAGATAGAGACGATAGATTGTCTATGGGAAAGAAGGAGCAAACCACACCAGAACACCCGCAAACCACTCACTCACAAGGTCTATCAGTGAGGGCTGCAATGCAATGTTTTTTGTTTTATCAGTCTCAACTTCTCCCGACAAATGGTCGCTTTTAATGACAAGCGGGCTAACCCAGATTTCGGGGGTTGCCAAAAATCTTGACCTACACCAAAAGTGGACATTTCCCTACCCATAGGAGAAGTTTAGTTTCATTGGTGTGTATATTTGTTTAGTTATAGAGAAAACTCTCCTTGTTTTTTTAATGAAACTGAACCTGCGATTTTCTCAAAACAGCCTTTTTCGGGATAGCCCCCTTGCGCTTAAAAGCGACCTCTTAGGTCATCATTACTGCTGGACTGATAATTCTGTTTGAGTGTTGATCTTGATGAAGCTTCTTCATTCCATGCTCTATGCTTATCAAGGTCAATCTGAGACAATATTTAGGACTTTAAAAAATATTGGATATATGGATTCCTGCTGTCCTCGGCTTGTATTTGATGCAGACGACTTTCTTTGCCTCAGTGCATGCGTGTCTATGTGTGTGTGTGTGTGTGTGTGTGTGTGTGTGTGTGTGTGTGTGTGTGTGTGTGTGTGTGTCTTCGTTTGTGTGTGTACGTGTACATATTATTATGTATGGGAACAAGAATGAAAGCTAGATAGAGAGAAAGAGAGAGGTAGATCTAGAGACAGAGAGAGAGACAGAGACGCAGAGAGAGAGGGAACGAGAGACAGACAGAGAGAGGGAGAGAGCGTGTGTGTG
>NW_004797618.1:576442-578752 GCF_000002075.1 Aplysia californica
GTTTTGCTGTTGTTGCTGTTGTTGTTGTTGCTGTTGTTGTTTTTGTTATTGCTGTTGTTTTTGTTATTGCTGTTGTTTTTGCTGTTGCTGTTTCTCTTGATACGGCTTTTGTTTCAGAGGTTTAGTTGTTACAGCCAGGGATTTTTTTGCTATAATATTTTGAGGCTATCGTCCTAGTTAAGTGGCTCTGACGGTTTTGTTGATGTTGATTATTTTGTTGTTGATATCAATAAAACTCAAACATAGAGTTATTCCATTTCACTTAAAGGTCAATTTTTTTAAAGTGCTTTAAAAATAGAAGCATACAGAAGAAGAAAAAAAAGCTGAAGTTCTCCCCACATGAGTCTTGTCTAGTAGGATTGATCTCACGGGTCTCCTCAGTTCCCAAATTAACCTACGCTATCTGGGGAAGACACAAATGTCAAGGTCGTTTCGTGGTCTTTTTCCCGGAAGTAGGGGAATTGAGACATCCAAGAATAGAATAATGAGAGAGAAGTGGGGGAAAAACGAGAAACTAAAACTCAAAGAATGAAACTTTTATTCGTTGCATCACTACTTTGGGCAGCTGATGTCTCAAAGACGTGTTTTTTTTTTTACTCTCAAAGAAAAGGTTGAGCTCTTTTTTATATTTAATTCTTTTTGGTATGTGTTTTACGGCGCTCGAACTGGACAATGTCCTATGAGCGCGTGGGGCACATTAAACATTTTTCAATTTGATAGGAATTGATTTTGAGCTCTTTGTGTCCTTTAGTATTGTGCTGAGCAACAATGCAGGGGGCGGTGCTACTGACTGAAGTGTCTTTAGGCCATTCCCAAAGTTGGGGACATTAACATCTCGAGTTCTTATGCCCAGTAGAATTGTAATTGTAAATGGGCTGATTCGTTTATGTCATGCTTAAAACTGTGCCTGAACTGCAACAGGGAACTGCTGCTTTTTCTTTCCTAATCTTTACTATCGTCATTTTACCTCTACTTCTTGCGTATGTTTGTCACTCTCTTGTGACCCGTTGTTTCCAGGGCGCCTTGATAGTCGAAGCAGACTTTGTGCTGTTGAAGCTAAAGAGGTGAGAAGAGTAAGTCTCTGGACATCAACCCCTTGGCGCTCATATGACCTTATGCTGTTGCGAGCTCCTTAAAACCTTTCATCATCATCATTTGATGCCTTGCCGACTGGCGTGGGCGATCATGGACCTCCACTTTAATCTGTCTTGCGTTGCAGCAATGGTGTATGTTGTTCTTGCTGCTCCTTGCCATGTTGTCCTCTTGTCCGTTATCTTTTCCCTCTGTCTGCCTCTGCTTCTCTTTCCTTCAAACTTGCCTTTACTAAAAGTTTAAAAACAATATGCTTGGGGTAGGGGGGGTGTTTGGTTTGAACATTGTCCGTTCTTGACCCTGCATTTTAATAGAAGTTTTGGTGTTTCACCGCTCACTTTGCTATGTCATATCGCTGTTGTACTGTAAATCGTAAATCCTCTTTCCTTTTTTGTTTTAGGGTAACGGTTTTCAGAGAGACATCAAAACCATACCCTCACTCTATCGTCACAAAGTGAAGGCTCCCAATATATACATGAAACTACGTGAATTGCTGCCAAGGACCTGTCTTCTTTTCAGAAGAAAGCATTACATCATAATATTTTTTTCTTCCGCTCATACATCTTAATGGGAATATTCCAATCGGGACTGTGAGGGGAACATGTGAATCATATTGGTTTCCGCTGCATGTCTCAAGAGGATTGAGATGGTGATTGAAAGATCTGGAGGGTCAAGGAAATCGTTATGAAGTTCTTTGGGCGTTTTTTAGGAGATGATGTATTACTTTTAATAAACACTTTAACTTTAACGCCCCTGTGAAGAATGGAGAACGTTCCGAATGGAGAAATAATTTTACCCTCTTGGCGTCAAAGCAAGGCTATAAAATCTGGCAGCCTGTTCGGTATGCAGAAAGTATGGTGGGAAAAATAATTTAGGGGTTGCTGTTGTCAGTTTGGACCTCTTTCGTTCTCAGCAATGGCCGTGAAACCTGTGGAATAGAAGTCGCCCTGTAATACGCCCTAATCCAGTTATCAGGACGCCGCGCAGGGGCTGTCTTTTTTCTCTCTTTAATTCTTGGGAGAAAATTCGGCCAAAGCTGTCCTTCCATGCAGGAAGGGGTTGTTCTTTGAAAAAGTGCACACAGCTCTCTTTTCTGACGATCTGGTGAAAAGAGGGCAGTGAGGGAATTGTGTGGGTGGGTGAGGGAGGGGGTGGTTGTTTGTGTGTGTGTGTGTGTGTGTGTGTGTGTGCGCGTATGTGTGTGTGTGTGTGTGTGTG
>NW_004797618.1:579714-585027 GCF_000002075.1 Aplysia californica
TACATATATATTTTTTAATTGTTTAAGCCCCAGTCATCTATTCCAATCAACACAGAGTTGCCATCTTGGTCAGTCATGACAAGTAACTACACGTGAATATAATTGACTTGCGCGTGGTTGGAGGGCGCCACTGGTAGGGTTCTACTTCTTCACTTTATCGCTATTGTTTTATCATTCTGTCTCGGTCTACCTTGTCCCAGCATTAAACGACCATTATTAATTATGCCGACGAGCTTCTCTTCACTCAAACTCAAACTCAAAATACAATTGACTTGCGCTAGATGTTGCAATAGAAACATTTATTGAATGAAGAAGGACAACAAAATCGTATCGTGAAGCAGCAAAATGTGAGAATTCGTATAAGATGAAATGATGAGAATAATATACACATAACTGCCATCATAGGACCTGAGGGACACAGAGGAAGGACAGCACAGCCTCCCTGGCTTGACCCTCAGGGGTCCAACTACGCCGTAACGAGTCTCGGCTCAATCGCCCAAGTCTATTATCGTACTCGGCTTCTCTTATCTCCTCATTGATCCTGTGGTGGACTCCCCCCCCCATTCCCCAACCAAAACTTGAACATCAACCACAGAACCACGGGAGACCTTTTGCATCAAGAGTAACGCTACTGAGATGATTGTTTATAGAGTTGTATTATTTCAAATATAGGAAGAATTAGCCATGAAAGAAGGTGCATGAAGACTACCTAGAGACCGTCTTACGCCAAATAAATCGTCTGCTTTGACGAAAAGAGAAATACATTTTTGTTTCAAATATAAGGCTAAAAGGAGGTAATCTTAGGACCATCACCTCTTTTTTTTATCTGCTCAATGGCCGTATAGTAAATAATAAAATAAAATAAATTACACTAAAAGTCCCGGAAGGGCACTTTGGTTTACAATGGCAAACATGCATTTACATACATAAATACATAATTATAAATACGTACATACCTAAATACATGCATAAATACATACATAATTACACAATATGACACAAATACAGAACAGTTTACAAATTATCCCCCCCCCCTCCCTTCAAACCAGACCTTACCCCTCCCTGAACCATGGACATCTTCCACAGAACCCCACGGGGCGCACTACATCAAGACTAACGTGAAGAAGAAAGTGCTGCTTTAGATAGAGCATTCCATCTATCTTCTCCAATAGAAGACTAAAACAACTTCATCATAACTCCCCCCCCCATCCTTTATATCCTCTATGATCCTGTAGACTCCCCCTCTCCCCCACCCCTCCCTCGAAACCTGGTCAACACGCACCGAACCCCATGAGACGAAGTCGTACTATGTTGAATCGAACACGTGGAAGTAAAATTTGGTTTAGCATGTTGTATGCTTTGCAACAGAAGGCTAAAAAGACTCTGTTTTGTCTCCTTCTCCTCTTCCCCACCCCTGTCTATTCAGTGAAGCCCACCTCTCCTCCCTCATTTGCCTAACCCTATCCGTACCCCCTGGGGTCCTAACCAACAGGGTTATATTCTTCACATTTTAAAATACTTCTAGTACGAAGATCTCTTTGAAACTGTCAGTATTATTTTCTTTAAAAAAATCATCATGGCAGACTGCTATGCAAAGCGTACGAATCGGATTAACTAGCAAATTTCCTCTTTGAAAGTGGTGGCACAGAGTTCCCCATGTCGTATGGAAACGATAGAAAAACACGACGTACGGATAGGGTTAAACGTAGACAAAACACACAGAATCTCAACAGAAGCATCTGCACTGGATCGAGGAGCTAGTTTATAGAAGGTTGGTATATAATCCATTTTTACTATTAAAATTTGAAATTACTTTATTATCTTTTTTGGCCGAGCCACTATTTTCAGTTTACCATCTCAGTTGATTAGGAACAAATGCAACATGGGAACCCGTTTTGCGTTGAATTTATATCCTCAACTTATATCCATTTCAGAAAATGGCACCCCCCCACCCCAAGAAAAAAACAACATTGTTAGAGTTTGAACATTCAAGTAAAAATACCAACCACCTCCTTCCCCACAACGGAAAAACCTTGATTCTAGTTCCATTCATCTCATTCACGTCATCGTAAAAAGCTCTTACTAAGAGTCTTATGACCAGTAACGTGTTGCATGACAAAGCGATTGACTACATCTACATGAGTTTGTTGACTACTTCTCGAACTTCTGACTTTAAAAAGCACTTATTGTGTCTTTGAAGGTTTTCGTGGCCTAGAGGTTACGGTGTTAGTCTTTCATTCAAAGGTCCCTGGTTCGGATCCGGGTAGCGACTGAAACATTTTATTCTTTAAAATTGTGTCCTTTCACCTCCTTTCCTGCTCGCCAGCAATAAGATAAGATCAGATAAGATATCTTTATTGTCCAGATCCTGGCACATTTGGTTTGGTGTTTCACCACGTGTACACACACACACACACACACACACACACACGTGTGTGTGTGTGTGTGTGTGTGTGTGTGTGTGTGTGTGTGTTTTCCGTAAAACACTTTAAAAAACAACAACAAAAAAACTTTAAAAAACCCCCAAAAACTATGTCTTTGTTTTTCCCCAACAGGACCTTGGATGTCATCAGTCTTTGTATTGTTAGGATATGACTGGCTAAATTTTAATCTTACTAATGTTTGTTTTTCCCCCCCCTTTTCTTCCAGATGATGAGAGGTGTTCTGCCGTTACAACCGATACAAAGGATTATCTGCAGAACCAGCTCCAAGCACAAGTCCACCTCCGTACCACGTGATGTGACCCCAAGTGCACCATGAACAGAACCTATTTCTTTACGACCCTATTAACAAGTGAACGTACAACATAATCATGTAGCAAACGCCACGGTAAAAGAAAGTCTTTCTAAAGGTTTTATCGTTGGAATCTTCCTCCGAGAGGTAAAGAAAAACAGAAGCATAGCATGCCTTGATCATCATCGTTTTCTCAGTGTGTGGCTTGAGGAGCGCCCGTCATCTGCATGTCTGTGTCTCGTGGTCGGAGATCGAGACTAGCCGTTCCGAACTGAGAGGTACGGCACATCGTGATCTGCTCAGCTTTCAGTACTTGAATGAGGGACTTTGGTACAAGGATGTACTTGTGGCGGTAAAATATGTCTTGAAAACTCTCTCTTCTTTGAGAAAAGACTGCAGCGACCTGTTTTCTTGCTTCAATTGAAATATCTCTGTATAGCCTTGGTGGGTTGACCCCTTAGCCGCTTAGCGGGTCGCAACAAGTGTTTCCGAACGCTGCTCGTTGTGAGAATTCTCGAAGATTTTTCTTCCCAGTTCCAGCAGAACAAAAAAAAAAAACAAGTAGTGTGTTGGTGGGGTATTCATCTCAGCTTCAAGGAAGACACTGAGAAGATTTCATTGAGCGCTCCACTCTCGGGAAAGGCAGCCCGCGTCGTCGTGTCCACCGCTAAGGGTTCCAGTTCGCTGCCCAATGCCTGGATCAGCGCGTCCCCTCCGTCGCTTCAGGCGCCCATGTTGGATGCTGCTGCTGCTGCTGCTGTTGCCACAACGCTCCGTCTCTCACGGTTGCCCCGAGGTACCATGCTGGGGATAGTGGTTTCGCTGGTACTGGCCAGCCTCGTTCTTTGTGTAGCCTGCGACCTACCATCATCGTCGTCATCCTCCTCCTCCTCCTCCACCTCGTCCTCCGCCTCCTCTCATCACCTACATCGTTCCCACACACACCCTCACACCCACCACACAGATGTTTCTTCCCACACGGAGCAACAAGCCACGCCCCTTCCTGTTCCAGCGCCAATCCCGCCTCCGGAGTATAAGTCTTCCTCCCGCCCCCCGCCCGTCAAGCCTACAGTCAACATCACCGCCGTGTTCGAAGAACGGGATTTGGACGACTTTGTACCCATATTTGAACGCGCTCTTCAGAACATTCGGAACGAAAGCAAATCGTTTACGTGGGCAGGGCATGCTCTCAGCGCATCCCATGATATGAAAACGATGATCACGAAAATGTGTACTCACTTTCAAGGAGACAGGAGCCATGCAAGGCTTCTCATTGTGTTCGGTCGTGTTCAGACTGTGCAGACCGTCAATCTTCTGTCGGAGGCTCTGGGGATTCCTGTTCTTGGATATATGCTGGACAAAGGAGATGGATATGTTCAGGTATGTGCTAGTGTGTGGAAAATATGTCAGGGATGTAATTGAAAATGTTGTGTCTGTTGTTGCTGTTGCAGTATTTTTGTTGTTGTTGTTGTTGTTGTTGTGTATTCTATAGTTTTCTCCGTTGAGATGTGAACATACCAGGTTCATTGAAAGGTGAATTGCGACCTAGAAAACCAATTAATGTGACATTTAATTCATATAATTTCAAATCTGAATATGGAAAGGGCAATACAGTGCGTAGTGCTTTTAAATGTGAAAAATGTCATTTCTGATGTGAATGGAGGTAGAATAAAATGTAAAACCACTTACTGCAAAATATATAACAAAGCTGAACAGAGTTTTCACGCGTCACTTTGCATAAACAAGGAGTATGCTGCTGTCAGAATTTCTTTCAGCGGATGGCCGTTCTGACGTTTTGATAGTTGTAGCAGTCAGTTAAGAACGATTTCGCTGATTGTTGCTAGACTTACATACAAAAGGAAAATGGGGTGGGGTGGGGGGTGTCGGATGGGGGAGGGGTGGAGATATGGAAGGCAGACTGAGTTCTCTATTGATACTGTCAGGTAGATCCAACAAACAAGTTTCTAAAAATCTCAGATTTAAGCGTGTAATGCCACATTGGAAAAAGAAATTGTATTCTATTTGGTATTGACAAGTTTACATTAATTGCACTTCCAAAGTCGCAACATTTTTGCAATGTTAGATTTGCTAGGTATGTCACATTTTGCGGAAATACTATGGGCTATGGTTAGTGTCATCATATGTGTCGTTGTCTTACGTTTTCTCTCTCCTGCGCTCTTATTTATGTCGTTGTTTTTATTGTTGTTATTATTGTTGTCGTTGTCGTCGTCGTCGTCTTTGTTGTTGTTGTTGTTATGTTTATTTTTTGTTGTTGCTGCCAATGCCAATGGCACTTAAAATTAGTTTATTAAATTTTTTTTTTTTTTACAGTTTTCTCGTCTCTTTGCTGACGTCGCTGTTCGTAATGGTGGTGATGGTGTCTCTGTGTTTATATTGTTGTTGATTCAACAACTCCAAAAGCTGCCTTTGTTGTTTGCTGTGGAAGGAAATGTGGCCACTTTACTTGTAAATGATGATCTAGTCTCCATTGCGCCTTTGACTAGTTTGATGTACTATGTATTGCTCTCGTTTATTAAAAAAAGGGAGTGGGGGCAGGGGTTGGGATGGGGGTGGAGGTTG
>NW_004797618.1:585483-595359 GCF_000002075.1 Aplysia californica
CTCTCTGTCTGTCTCTCTCTCTCCCTCTCTCTCTCTCTCTGTCTGTCTGTCTGTCTAATTTTCTGTCAGTCTGTCTGTCTGTCTGTCTCTTTCTCTGTGTGTATCTTAAATTATATATTATTATATCCATCTATTGCACCTTCTCTCTCTCTCTCTCTCTCTCTCTCTCTCTCTCTCTCTCTCTCTCGCTCTCTTCCTCCCTCTCTCCCTTTATCCGGTTCACTCTTTCTCCTTAATACCTTCCTCTACTCTCTGTCCCTCCTCTTCTTTCTCTTGCCCCTGCTTTATAATTCATATACCTCACTAGAGCCTCTTCTCTCTTTCTCTTGGTCTTCAGCTGGTAAAGATACTATAATTCTGATCACATAATCCCATTATCTGTCCGGGGCGTCTGGAAGTAGGCTGGCCAGTTCCTCTTGATGATTCTTGTGGTTTCCTCGGGTTTAGCTTTCGTGCTGTTTTGCCATACCCCAGACTGGTTGTTTGCATTCTATTCCCGAGTGACTGATCTGTATAAATAAAACATCCGCGCGGCGGTCATTATGAAAGTAAATCGCTCTGTGCGTACCGCCGAACAACACTGATGGTCCGTTGTATAATTTAATGCGTTTTTGTCTCGCAATTTGCTTTGAGTGAGGTGTTCTGTTCTACTTTCTTCAGGCCTACGTGACCGAATCTCTGAAAAGCCCAGCACGGATGGCGCCATTTTGGTCATTTTCTTTTTCCTTTTTTCTTTGTGGTTCTTCTCAAATGATTTTAAAGTCTTCTATCTTCTACTTCTGGACAGATCTTCTGTGCCTTTCTTTCTTGGGCTATGACTACAGGTTAGTGGTACTGAGACTTTGGGAGCAAACGTTCAAATGAAGGCGAAGCAAATAGTTGGGGTAGAGTGGAAAGGGGGGGGGCAGGCGGAAGGGATTGCGGTGCTTAAGTGGTGGCACACAGTTCCCCACGTCGTATGGATACGATAGTAAAACCAACTCACTGGTAAAACACAACGTACGGATAGGGTTAAGGGGCTGGGGCTAGGTTGGTAGGGGACAGGAGAGGGGGCGGGGCTTGGGGCTTGGGGGGAGGATTGGGAAATTACCAAGTATAATGAAGATCCATTTATTGTTTCCAGCAGCGAGGGTAATCATAAACAACAACAAGAATAGGTATGGGATTAGGGGGTCGAGGGGAGGGGGATGGAAGGTGAAAGGGGCGCAGTGGGAATGGGCTTACTGTGCACAATGAGTGTTTTTTTCTGTTCAGCAGGGAGAGTTCTCTCTCTCTCTCTCTCTCTCTCTCTCTCTCTCTCTCTCTCTCTCTCTCTCTCGCTATGATCCCCCATTGTATTGCTTGCCCCTATGCATAAAATTCACGCCCTTCCAAAAAACAAACAGCAGTTTTTTTTATCGAAATGTTACTAAGCGTCTCGCGCCTTCAAATACACAACGCCCCGCAGTGTCTCGTGGCTGTATCTTCCAATCGGTGAAGGTGTTGGGAAATTCTGAGTCGGAGTTGTATGAATAAGGAATGTTACCGTGGGAACACATGCCCTTTCTTGTAGCTCTGTGCTGGTCATGTGTCTCGTTACGTTAATCTACGTACATTTGGTCGCTTTTAAGCTCAAGGGGGCTATAACGAAAATTTCTGTTTTGAGAAAATCGAAGGTAAAGTTTTTGCCCCTTGTTCGGTTTACATGTATTTAAAAGACAAGGAGAGTTTTCTCTATAACCAAACAAATATACACACACCAATGAAACCAAACTTCTCCTATAAGTAGGGCAATGCCCACTTTTGATGTAGGTCAAGATTTCTGTAAACCCCGGAAATCTGGGTTACCCCTCTTGTCCTTAAAAACGATCATTTCAAAGGTTGATAGACCAAACGTTGTTGGTGTGTAATT
The DNA here is from genome assembly GCF_000002075.1 of Aplysia californica. Classification (NCBI taxonomy): domain Eukaryota; kingdom Metazoa; phylum Mollusca; class Gastropoda; order Aplysiida; family Aplysiidae; genus Aplysia; species Aplysia californica. The sequence continues at coordinate 587,375 of NW_004797618.1, forward strand.
AACTCTAAAGTTGATTTGTTTGTGTCTCTAGTGAGCATCAATGCTTCTACAATACCTCCTTTGTTCACTCACATTTTAGCCTTGATGATAAAATGCATATAGTTTCAAACTTTCTCATTCTCATTTCAAGTACCCTGGAATGAAATTCAATCAAACAGTAGCTGTGGGTGGTTGGCGGGTGCTCTGGTGTGGTTTGCTTCTTCTTTCCTATCAAATATCTATCTTCCCTATCTCCCCTCATTCTTTTAAATGTTTGTTACTCTCTTGTAACACCTCTAATCTTCTGGCGCTCATATGACCTTATGCAGTTGCGAGCGCCGTAAAAACCTCTACTAAAACTAAACTAAACTAAAACAGTAGCCAACCACCTCAGCTTGTTTGTTACCATCTTGAACTGAATTCTCTCTCTCTCTCTCTCTCTCTCTCTCTCTCTCTCTCTCTCTCTCTCTCTCTCTCTCTCTCTCTCTCTCTCTCGTTATGATCCCCCATTGTATTGCTTGCCCCTATGCATAAAATTCACGCCCTTCCAAAAAACAAACAGCAGTTTTTTTTTTTATCGAAATGTTACTAAGCGTCTCGCGCCTTCAAATACACAACGCCCCGCAGTGTCTCGTGGCTGTATCTTCCAATCGGTGAAGGTGTTGGGAAATTCTGAGTCGGAGTTGTATGATAAAGGAATGTTACCGTGGGAACACATGCCCTTTCTTGTAGCTCTGTGCTGGTCATGTGTCTCGTTACGTTAATCTACGTACATTTGGTCGCTTTTAAGCTCAAGGGGGCTATAACGAAAATTTCTGTTTTGAGAAAATCGAAGGTAAAGTTTTTGCCCCTTGTTCAGTTTACATGTATTTAAAAGACAAGGAGAGTTTTCTCTATAACCAAACAAATATACACACACCAATGAAACCAAACTTCTCCTATAAGTAGGGCAATGCCCACTTTTGATGTAGGTCAAGATTTCTGTAAACCCCGGAAATCTGGGTTACCCCTCTTGTCCTTAAAAACGATCATTTCAAAGGTTGATAGACCAAACGTTGTTGGTGTGTAATTAACTCTAAAGTTGATTTGTTTGTGTCTCTAGTGAGCATCAATGCTTCTACAATACCTCCTTTGTTCACTCACATTTTAGCCTTGATGATAAAATGCATATAGTTTCAAACTTTCTCATTCTCATTTCAAGTACCCTGGAATGAAATTCAATCAAACAGTAGCTGTGGGTGGTTGGCGGGTGCTCTGGTGTGGTTTGCTTCTTCTTTCCTATCAAATATCTATCTTCCCTATCTCCCCTCATTCTTTTAAATGTTTGTTACTCTCTTGTAACACCTCTAATCTTCTGGCGCTCATATGACCTTATGCAGTTGCGAGCGCCGTAAAAACCTCTACTAAAACTAAACTAAACTAAAACAGTAGCCAACCACCTCAGCTTGTTTGTTACCATCTTGAACTGAATTCATACTAATGAAATCTCGACCAGTACTCTCAGGGCGTCAAGGACTTATTGGTTAGAGCCAAGGCTTCTCATTAGTTTAGTTTAGTTTTAATAGAGGTTTTACGGTGCTTGCTACTGCAGAAGGTCACGTGAGCGCCAGAAGATTAGGGGTGTTACAAGAGAGTAACAAACATAAAAAGAGGAAGGGGAGATAAGGACGATAGATGTTTCATAGAGAAGAAGAAACAAATCACACCAGAGCACCCGCCAACCACCCACAAGGCTTCTCACCCAAGAGACGTCTGTTCTGATACATGCACAGAAGATATTTTCGGTGGCACGACGAAGTGGAATCAGGCCCTCGTCATATTTTGGGCATATGGGGTTAGTGGTATCATCTTAAAGTTTGTTCGTTTGCCTTGCTTTTGGTAAAAAATATCCATTTATTTGAAAAAGAAGTCGAAATATTTGCGATTGAAGGAGGTCAGGGTCGCCTAGTTACAAAAGTGAAATTTAGCGAGAACATAGCGCCAATGTTCGGTAACTTCCATAGGCTGAGAGTCCTTGGAATCTGAACATTTACATGTACTGTTCATTTAATCAACGTTTTTCCAGTAGAATCCACCCACGAATGTGTTTTCAAAGAGATACAAAAGGTTTTGAGTAGAAAAAAAAAAGAAAAATAGAAGAAAAAATTGCACATCGGCCAAAGAGAAAAAAAAGTCGATGTCTCTGATTCCGTTATTTTGTAGATGCCTCAAGAATATCTTTGTCTGTCTACTGGGATATACGAGGTGTAGTATCCCACTCTGCCCACGATTGCCTCTGACGGGCAGGCTTACAGCCGGTGGACTCCTAAATGATCTAATTCATGTTCATGGAGTCGCAAGACAATTGAAATCATTTTGCATCCTTTCGCATATTTGTAAACTCAAATTTGTCAGCATTGTTTTCGATACCACATAGTTTTCTTTTGTTGCAACAAAAACCGTGCCCGAGACAAGTTTGGGTATTGTATCAAAGTAACAACAAATAATCAGGAGCTCTCAATCGATAATAACATCTCAAAGTTTCCAAAATCTCTATAAATCTGATCCTTGGTGCATGTTATCATCCAGAATCTCAACACAAGGAAAATAAAAATAAGGCACGAAGCAGACTGCATGACACAGTAATAACAAAGTATAAAAAATCGATTAGATATTACAAGGAAAATACGGAGCAGAAGGGGAACAGAAAAAAGGAGAAGAAAAATGTAGCCAATCCCCCTCTCATCGAGTAATCACACAACAGGAAATCAAGATTGTTGCCTTGTAAACGAGAGGCTGGCGAGCGATACGGCCAAGCCAGTGAGGATGTCGGGGCAAGGAGAGAGGGAAAGCTCCAGGATAGTTTACACATCTTGAGCCCGATCTCAGAAAATTAATTGCTGTTCACATTGACAGGAGGCCAAAGTCGGGTTGTAAATTATCCCTGCTCTAAGAGCTTATTTTTCAGTGTAGCGTCCAGGGGTAGAACATCGGTTACATTGGGTCGGAATGAACGTAAAACACATTAGGATGTGTTGCGACGTTTCAGCAAGCTTTTAGTGTGGGTGGTTGGCGGGTGCTCTGGTGTGGTTTGATTCTTCTTTCCTTTCAAACATCTATCGTCCTTATCTCCCCTTCTTCTTTTTTATGTTTGTTACTCTCTTGTAACACCTCTAGTCTTCTGGCGCTCATATGACCTTCTGCAGTAGCAAATGCTGTAAAACCTCTGCTAAAACTAAACTAAGCTTTTAGTAGTCAGTCCTTTCACTGTGCGATGCCGATATCATACGTAGGGGTAGGATGAAATATAGTTATATTATGTGTTGGTGCAACGCTCTTTTCAACGATGTAACATTTTTACAGGCATCACTAACAGGACCGAGCCAAGAAGGATGAAGTCTGTTATTGAACAATGTTATCGATACTTCAACACTATATTTTTGTGTAGGATATAATTTACAGCCGTATATAGTGGTGTAGCAGCTGTGGACTACACTGTCGCACTTGGCTAACCAAAGTTTGAATCTCACATTACATACTTTTGAACTAAGCATGTGGGTGGTTGGCGGGTGCTCTGGTGTGGTTTGCTCCTTCTTTCCTATCAAACATCTATTGTCCGTCTTTTATTGTGTTTGTTACTCTCTTGTAACACATCTAATCTTCGGCACTTATATGACCTTATTGTGTTGCAAGTGCCGTAAAGCTCTTACTAAAACTAGATAGAGCTAAGCATCTCAGTTGTTCTGCTGAGACGCTGTTGTCCTCTCAGCCGAGGTACGAGGTCTGTCTCAGAATAAAGTTTCCCTCCTCCATAAAATCAAAAGTAAGTAACCAAAAGCCACTAAATTTTGTGAAGTCATGACATCATGTCTAAGAAACATCAACACCAAATTGCAAGTGCATTGGTGAACGGGTCATAGAGCAGTGACGTCTCAAGTGTTGTGTTCTTGTGCACGTTTTCCAAGGCAAATTTGAGGAAAATGAGCAAAACATTGGTGTAACCGTCTCATGCTATGATGTCCGAGTTGTGATCAAATTTTCAACTCTTCTTGGCAAGTCAGCAGTTGAAACCCATTGGGATCTATACAAAGTTGTCGGGAATAATGTCCCATCAAATCAGACAGAAAGGAAATGGATCAGAGAGGTTAAAGGGTGGGAGGTCTGACATGAAAGATGAAGTGCATACAGAGAACACAGGAAGAGAAAGGTGATGGACTTTGAGTTTGTTTTCCGACATGAGTGGCATCATAGTGAGCTGGCTAGTCCCACCTGGCGTAACTGTCAATGGTGACTACTACAAGTTCGTCCTCAAAGACAAGCTGCGACCTGCGATCTTGAAAAAAGACCTGCTTTGCTTGAAGAAGCTGTCATTCTGCATCATGACAACTCGCCTGTTCACAAGTCCAGAGTTGTGCACGAGCTTCATGAGGGCTACTCGTGGGAACTTTTGGAACACCTGCCCTATTCGTCCGATATCGCCCCATGCAACTTCCACCTCTTTCCCAAGGTGAAATAAATGCTGCGAGGTCGGCGATTTGAGGACGAAGACCAGATTCAAGAGGCTGAGAGAAAAGCACTCGGGACCTTAGACAAACGATCACTGACCACTGTCTTTGACCGCTGCGTACATCAAATGGAGAAATGTCGGGAACTTGATGGTTCCTACGTTGAATAGGTATTTGAATAAGCTTTCTTTTGATACCAAATACAAGTGATTTATAATTATATGTGAGGACACCATGAATGGGAAACTTTATTCTGAGACAGACCTCGTAGACCCTGACATGAAGCGTCATAGTCCGGCGTCGTTGTTTTTTTTCACTATCCGTCACGCCGTCTGGCGTTTAGGGCAGCAACAAAGGATCTCCAGCTCTGTCTGCACACACACACACACACACACACACACACACACACACACACACACACACACACACACACACACACACACACACACACACACACACACACACACACACATACACACACACATTTACATTACTTTATCCGACCTCTTGTATCTCTCGGGTGTCGAGGAGAGAAAGAGCTTTCTGTCTCTAGCAAGCTGTATTGCTTTGCTGGGTGGAATGGAGTGTGTTAATAGGGTATCCTTCACACCCTCGTTCCAGGTCGTCCTTGGTCTTCCTCTTGCCCTGTATCCTGATGTTGTTTTTTAGTAATTTTTTCTGGCAAGCTGGTGAGGTGCCATACGTGTCAGATGTCAACCCTACCTCCCCCCACCCCACCACACACAATTTTAAATTAAAATCCATTACAAGAAGCTTTCTGGACTGGAATCACGAAGACACACAATTTACCCCACGAAGACAGAAGATCCCTGATGTATGTACTAGGCCAAATCAGTTCAGAATGAAAGGTTAACGTTTACTTTTTGTGTCCTTTGGAAAGGCACTTTACACGAATTTTCCTTACTTCACCCAGGTGGGAATGGGTACCCAGCCATAGACAGTGAACTATCTTGCCAGTTTGTTAGTGTTTGAGCTCTTAACCGGCTGCTTACACAGTATGCTTCTCAGGAAGCAGAGAATGTTTCTGAGTGTTCTATGGTCTGTTGAGGTAAAGCGCATAGAGTTTGCTTTCGAGTGGGGACGTGCACTATACAAATGCTATTTATTTATTTATATTTGTTTATGTCCCCTTCCACTGATACCCGGTGGCGTAGCAAGGAGATACAATCGTCAGCCTACAGTCATGCGAGTGGCAGGAAGAGATACGTGTTGTGTGTTCTAGGGGATGTCTTGGTCTTCCTCTGGCTTTCCATCCCGAGTATCTATCGATTGTTTCTTCGAGTAGGTATCTATATATCTCTAAAGGTCTTATAAGTAAATTTCTGCTTGCGGTTGAAGGATGAATTCTGTTGTGATATGTATATTTGCCAGCTTTATGGGATCGGCTGATCGCTCGACTCGGTCGCCTAAAAAACAAACGTGTTTGTTTTCAGTTTCAGGCGACCGAGTCGGGCGATCGGGCGATCAGGCTATCAAGTCGTAGTGAGCACCCCATATTACTTTTCTTTTCATATTGAATTTTAATGAGAATAATATAAAATGTATTTTTATGTATACCTGCATGTGTTTTTACGTTCCTGTACAGCCAACAAAAATGTCCCTCTGGGACAATAAAGTATTATCTCATCTCATGTAGGCTTGAAGCCCCGGCTGTTCGGAATCCATCTTCGTGAAGCCCCACGTCCACTGGCATGTTTCGTCAGTTGCAGGCCAGGCTCATATGCAAATGAGCTCCTTTTCGTCAGTCACTGACTTCCTTTGCCTCACTACCCGATTTTCCTGCATGCACGCTTTTTCGTCAGCCGTACATGTGACTAAGAAAGCCTCGTTTCGACTCATTTTGGAAAGAAAATTGCATTTTTAAGTACATTTATGCTTCTCTATTGCACTTTACTTTATCAATACAGTTGTATCTCATTACAATATGTTGTACAATAGCAGATTTGTTCTGAAAAGCAGAAAAAAATGGAATTAAAGCGCTTGACCTAGATTATTTCGTTCTCTAGAGAGCTTGACCTAGCCTTCGCGCCGAGTTACCCGGCTCTATGAGCTGAAATGTATGCTAGAGATATATTGTAGACTCTAGCCTCTGCGAAATAATAATTGTTTTAATTTAAAAAGGCAGTCTTGTCTAGACTTTTACTTAAGTCTCTATAGATCTACACGCAAGAAACTGCTGAAAATGTAAATAAATAAATAAATCGCCTGTGTTGTCTGTTGTTCTCGTAGTCATAACACACTTGGCTAAAAATAGGTTAGGCCTGTCTGGTCTGACGCTGTGGATGTGGATCTTTTTGAGTCAGTTCTACACCATGCAAAAACGTCGTACATGTCGTACATTAGCCTGTGTTCTACACCATGCAAAAACGTCGTACATTAGCCTGTGTTCTACACAATGCAAAATGTCGAACATTAGCCTGTGTTCTACACAATGCAAAAATGTCGTACATTAGCCTGTGTTCTACACCATGCAAAAACGCCGTACATTAGCCTGTGTTCTACACAATGCAAAATGTCGAACATTAGCCTGGCGTGGAAGTGATCTTATTTTGGTGGACACGTAGACTGAAGTGGCTAATCCACGTCATCCTCTGTTTTTTCCGCGATGTGTTGCATGGCTGATACTGATGTTGTTCCCGCCATGTCTCTGATGGCCTCGTTGTTCCTTACCTTGTCACTTCTGGCTCTGTTTACTGCATCTATACCGTGGTACTTCTGTTTTCATGAGTTTTACGGCACCTGCAACACAATAAGGTGCCGGAGATTAAAGGTATTACTAGAAAGTAATAAAAACAAAAAGAAAATATAGGAAAGATCAAGTCAATAAATGTTTGATAGAAAAGAAGGAGCATATCATACAAGAGCACCTACCAACCACCCGGGAGGGACTTTAGTTCACAAGATAAACACCTTTCTGTTGAGGTCTTTTGCCATAGATCAAGTCTGGCTTTAGTATGTGGGCGTTGGTACAAAATAATATTATGGTATTGACGACTTTTGAATTTGTGCTCATCATTATGTTGGGGTGTCAGTGGAGAGGAGCGAGTCCGTGGATGACTTTGTTGACATACTTTGGTCTTATCTCAATATCACTGTCTAGCCTGCAGCTCGAGAGAGGTAGACGTAAATATTAACGTCTCGCCATCCGAACAACCGAACTCAGGGAAAAATTGGTGTACAACTCAGATTCCAACAACACTGACTCTTGACTAAAGTGGAAGGAATTGTATGTCCGACTCAGAGAAGGATTTCCCTGAACGGTGATTATGCGGAACTTTGGGTGACCCCGCCTCCTTTTAGAGCCAATTCCATCGCTCGTAAGTGATTGGAAGACGCCCTAATTCACACCCAGCGATGTTTTGGAAGCGAGAGAGAGAGAGAGAGAGAGAGAGAGAGAGACTGAGAGAGATAGGGAGAGAGAGAGACGTCCCTGTTGTCCAGCAGCTTTTACGTGTTTGTTACCTTTAGTCAGGGATTCTCTCTCTCTCTCTCTCTTTCTCT
>NW_004797618.1:597194-602355 GCF_000002075.1 Aplysia californica
AAGAAGAAGAAGAAGAAGAAGAAGAAGAAGAAGAAGAAGAAGAAGAAGAAGAAAAAGAAGAAGCCTAACCACTAGACAACAGAGAGGTTAGGATTGCTGCACGTCACTATAACAAAACGTAGGGGCGAACGACCAGGCTGTATGGTACAATGCCTCACTGCCGTTCCTTCGTTCTGAGTTCGAATCCCGAGGGGACACTTAGGTTGTTTGAGTTTTGCAACCATCTACACGCACTTAGCGCGAGCCTAATGGTGATGGGCGTTGGTCAGAGAACTCCGAGCCGCTGAAGAAGCCATATCCATGGCATAATGGCATTTACAGTATTTGGACGCAGACTATGGGGCCTCTGTTGGTCTAGGGCACGAATATTGGCGAGCCATTATCACCTGGGTGACAGACTGTGAACGCCAGCCAACGCTTCCATTAGGGGCAGACAACAGCGAAACGTACTGCCAATGTGCGTGTCTTATCAATGCGCAGAAAAACTTGACGTGGGGGTTGACGTTGGTCCCAGTTTGAGAACCATGCAGAAAAGCGGCAGTCTTTCAAGTCCGTTTGTTTTTTTTGGTTTTGCTTTTGGAGGGGGTGTGGGTGGGGTTTGGTTTGTTTTTTTGTTTTTTTTGGTTTTGTTTAAGCCAGAATTATTAAAATTTGTCTTCAATACCTGCTGTGCATTCGTGGAGTCAGACTTTCCTGGTTATGTCATGTCCAACGATGTTATGGAGATGAGTCCGTGGTGGTTTCAAACAAACAACATCCTAACAACATTTCTCGTTCTCGATGATATTGGATGAACTTTGGCCGGGAGACGGATTATTTCGGTCTTAACTGAATACTCTTATTGGAACGAATCTTCCTAGTCTATTATTTTTTGTACATATATGTGTGAACACACAATAAATATGTATAGTGTTGCGGTAGGCCAAGATTTCTGGAAACCGCCAAAATCTGGGTTAGCCCGCTTGTCCTTAAAAGCGACGAAACGAACTGCAGCGTGTTAGCAGGAGAGGGGATCCACTATGAACACTCTTGTTTAAACAAGCTGTTTCCGAGCTAATCGTCAATAATGGAGTGATGTTAGACAGCCTTATGCGCATTCGCCGAACCTGCATCTTAGCCTAGACCTGATCATGCAAACTCGACAGATCGGACACGTGTGAAAACCTCAGTTCATTCAAAGTGTGTCCAAGGAAGAGAAGATGCTCTATTTGTAGTCTCTGTCTCGAATATAGAACTTGATGTTATTTACTCAACAAGAGTGGTGGTTGCAGCAGCAACAGCAACAACAGCAGTAACAGCAGCAACGGCAGTAACAGCAGCATTACCTTCGCAGTAGCTAAAACATTATCAATAGCAAGAGCAGCAGCATCAAAGTATCCTAGGAGAAAGGCACAGTTCTAATATGCGAAAAATGTAAGCTTTGAAAATAATTCCAACAACTTTCATATTACTTCGAAGTATCTCCCCTCTTGGCCTTTCTAAGGCCTATGATACAAGCTCACACATATACAAACACACATATAAACACACACGCCACCACACACACACACACATAAAAACACACAAACAAGCAAACATACATACACACATACACACATATGCACACCCATACACACACACACACACATATATATATATATATATATATATATATATATATATATATATGTATATATATTATATTATGCACACGTGCACACATACACTCACTCACACACATAGTCACACACACATAGTCCCACATACACACTCACACACACAGAGTCGCACACACACACACACACACACACACACACACACACACACACACACACACACACACACACACACATCTTTTGTCACCATGGACGCCTGAATAAACAGAGACTGCAGTTGATAATGACTGAGCCAAGGTCTGAGCATAAATAATTTATTGACCTGTCTGACCAGAAAGCAGTGGGGCCTGGCCACTTCCCCTGTCAATGTCGATAAATGCAACGACGGCAAGGTGCTAATAGTGACTGGTTATCGACGACAGAAATAAGTCTTCCGCTACTGCCTACGCACTGCAACAGCCTTTAGAACTTGGAAATGTTTCGTAGTGCAATAGTGACTTGTTATCGACGACAGAAATAAGTCTTCCCCTACTGCCTAGCACTGCAACAGCCTTTAGAACTTGGAAATGTTTCGTAGTGCAAGATGATAATAAAAGAGTACTGCTTGTTTTCTGTTCAGGTGCTTTTGTTACGAAAGGAAGATGATAATGTGACATAAATTTTAGTAAAATAATATAATGATAATATAATATAACATTTATATAGCGCATTCATGCAAAACAAACATTTTCTTGTAATCTATATATAATAAACTTACACACACACACACACACACACACACACACACACACACACACACACACTATTTTCATTCAGACATAGGCATAGAACAACTATTATAAAAAATAACGCTAAAAGCTTATGAAGGATAGGACTGTAGGAACAGAAAATGCTTAAGATGTCTTTTAAAGCTATCCACTGTTTTTGTTTGTCTTAGTTCCATGGGTAATCTGTTTCACATAAATGGACCAAGATATAAGAAAGATATTTTTATACAGAAGATAACTCTGAACATCTATTTTAAATATAGAAGTTATCCTTTGTGCAAGAAATTTTATCAGCAAAAGAAGCTGAAATGATTTTTTGAACATGGCAGGAAATTCACACAAAACTGAGTCCGTGGTCCGCGGCGACTGGTTAGAAATTTGAATTTTGGAAGCTTGTTCTAAAGATATACTCACTATCCACTCGGCCAATGGTCTTGCCTCGAACGTTTTGTTTGGCTAGGGCTCAACGACAGTTCCTACAATGTTACTTCGTTTTCTCAGTTTCTCATACACACTCGCGCACACATAATTATACTCAACCACTCGCGCACGCATATATAATTTTAGAACCAGTATACTGCACAATATACCAGAACAAAAAGACTAAGAAACTACTGCTTGATTATAATATCAATAATAGCATATCTATTGCTTGTATCAGGGACACTTCCTTGGACATTCCATTGCTTTTTCTGCTATTCCATCCCTCATTTCTCCCAACACACACTCTTCCAATGAGACGACTACAAAGGCTATGGCACTTTGGTACATTTCCTGTTAGTGTTAGGGTACCTACGCTGCTACTATAGTGCTGTCAAAAATTCCTGGCGCAACTTACTGTCAAACATCTCCTCAACTATCGAACATACGTTCTCCAATTTTTGCACAATGACTTGTATCAATTTGTCTTAACAGATCAGCATTTTTGTAAACACCTGATAGCTGTATTCTAGAAAATTCCTTAATAAATACTTTTAAAATCTGGTGGTTTCTACAGATTTCTAAATGTTTACAGCAGGGGCAATATTGCTTTTAATGGCAAGTCCGTCATGTTTTTCTAATAGGGACATTATGTTTATTAAAGTTTTGAGAACCATTAGTAAAAAAATATGTTCACTATAAACATATGTTTTTTTAAAAACAAGTTTTGCAACAAAAAATTGTCATTGATGAGCTATATGCGTAATCAAAATGTGTGTGAGAAGCGGGAAGTGCTACGAATAATCCCATTTTACCTGTGGCAGAGATTTCACGTATTTTATATAAACTTGTGAAGAACATTTTTTTGAATCTATCCCCAATTGATCTGGAAAAATATGATTTAGTTAAGACAAATTGATACAAACTATTGTGCAAAGTATGGGTGACATTAATTCACGGAGAAGGTTCTGAAATAGTTATTTCTTGAGTTTGTCAACACAGACGCTAATTTTGGCGGTACCTTGAAAGGGGTGTTTGTTACAACTATACAAAAGAAACATGAGACAAAGGTTCCTACCTTGCACAGTGACATACAACCTTCCACGATGGTAGATTTATTAGCCCATATACTGTTATTCGGCCTGGTTCGAGCCTCGGTTCGTACACGGATTTTTTTCGCCCATTCCTGCCCACCCAGCAGTAATGGGTACCTAACTTCGAGTTGGGGAAGTAAAGGCGACGTGGAAAGGAACTGGCCACCCTACCACAATATTATGCTGAAGGCCCAGGAAGTTGTCTCACTAACAAGGCAATACTCAATGTCCGGATGGGATGCGGGAACAACTTGACTTTAATGTTATTCGGCATTAGATAAAAGTCAGGAAAGACTGCACATACCGACTTTGGGACTAATACAAAGGTTCGAGTGAAGTGCAAAAGTACAGCGTTATGTTATACAGATGTGTTGGCATGTTAACCCTATCCGTACGCCCTTGGGTCAATTTTTACATCCAGGGTTGTATTCTTCACATTTTAGAATACTTCTATACGAAGATCTCATTGAAACTTTCAGTATTTCAAAAAAAAAAATCATTTTGACAGACTGATGTGCAAAGCGTACGGATCGGATTAACGAGTAAATTTCCTATTTTGAAAGTGGTGGCACAGAGTTCCCCACATCGTATGGATACGATAGTTTTTAATTTCAATTTGAGCCTTTCAATAAGCGTACTTGTGGCACGTCTGTTTGTGTATGTGTGTTTTTTTGTCCGTTTGTGTGTGTGTATGTGTATGCGAGAGCGTGCGCATGTGTGTGTGAGAGTGTGCGTATGCGTTGCATATGATGCGTAAGCGTGTGTGTCTGTGTGTCTGAGTCTAAGTGCGGAAAGGGGATTTAGGGTTTATTTCTTTAAAACATCCTTGCATCGCGTATCCTTAGGCATCAAGCAAAGATGTTCCGGATTTTTTGGCCGGTATATCTGTCTCTTTTTGTGGGAGGAGGGATGGGGGAAAGGGGTTCCTGCATGTTTATTTATTCGCTTTCTTCATTTTTTTCTTGCTGTGGAGCGGCAGAGCCAGTAATATCCGTGTCCAGTGATCTGTCAGCCAGCCTCTGTTCGATGGCTGTGGATAGACGTGATGTGTTTGCCAAATACTTCATCTTCATTGTATTCCTATCTCACAGCCATCTCCCGAGCCACTGTGCTGACGTCCATTCATTTGCCGTAGCTGCATCTTATCTAGTTTTTGGGGGAGAGACAATCCATTCTGGAAACGGCGTGAGACGGCATCTCTACGACAATATGCTGTAAACATTTTGGGGCGTACTTTGATAAAGAGTGTATTATTGTGTGTGTGTCTGTGTGTGTGGGAGGGGGG
>NW_004797618.1:602742-605893 GCF_000002075.1 Aplysia californica
TGTGTGTGTGTGTGTGTGTGTGTGTGCGTGCGGGTGTATCGGCTTTTTTTGGAGTAAGATAAACGGAAACTCGGCTATTGAACAATTTATTGCAATGGTTTCTTTGTTTCTGTTTGAGATTAATGTTGAGAGAAAAGCAAGTGGCAAATCTATTAGTGTCACGACACGGCAGAACCAGGCCCTCGTCAAGTTTTGGCCATGCGGAGCTATTGGTATCATCTTAAAGATTTTTCAGTTGTCTTGCTCTCTGTGAAAACAATACCCATTTATATTGAGGACACGTCAAGATATTTGAGATTAAAGAAGACACGGTAACCTGGTTTTAAAGGTAGAATTAGCGAGAAAAAGGCTGCCAAAGTTTGGTTATTTCCAAAGCTCGATAGTGGGTAAAAACTGAAAACTTACATTTGTTGCCTTTAATTAACGCTTTTCAGTAAAAAAAATCCATCCACAAATGTGTTCTTAATTGGACTACAATGGTGTTAAGCCAAGAAATAAAAATTCAATATAAATTGCCAAACTGGCAGAAAAAATGCCAGTTTCTTCAATTTTATTATTGGCAATTTTTATTGGATATTTATTTCTTGGCTTAACACCATTGTGATTTCACCGAGTTGCCTCACATTTTAAAGAAGTATTCTAGTCTATGATGTGCAAACTGGGAATAATTTGATCAAGTCAACTGTATTGCGAATTCAGAAGGGGTAAGAGCTTCAAATGTTATCTTTTTTTACCAAAGTTTTGTCAGCTCTGAAAGATTTCCAGTCAAACCTTCTAAAAATTCCGTTTTGTTATAGGACTCAACGCATAAGAATAATCATCCATTTTCAATTAGTGCCGGGGTTTTTTTGGGACAAAGTTGAAAGAAGTTCAGTTTCTCTTTAACCACCTTGTCATTTTGGTCACCTGTTGCTTGATTCATCGCAACATATCTCCTCTTACTTAAGGTAGACCTGGATAATTCTTTTATGCTGGTCTATTTCAACACAATGTTAAAAACATGGCATACGTGAGCCCTTTACAGATGTTTTAGACACTTGAAAACTTTCCAATCGATGAAGCAGATGTTGCTTTACTATAACAGTCCAATATTGGAAAATCAGTTTTAGATACCATAATCGACTTTTTCTGGCAGTCAGCTACTGCCGTGGTGTACTTAACACCTATAACATTTCATTCTATTTGAGAGGCAGTAAAAACAAACAAACATTTGTCCACTTGATGCAATGTACAAGACATTTGACGTGTCATGTTTTATTATATAGCCATATGATCTAGATCTATTTTGATTTTGTGAAATCTCTCGACAAAACAACCCCAAACCAAACAAAATCACAAACAACAAATTAACGTCCAAACTCTATTTTTTAGTTGTAAGTAAAGCGATGACAAGTAAATACCTAACCGGGTGACCCCAGAAGCGAGATTCTAAAAAACATAATCTCTGAGATAACAACAAGTGTATCAAATCATGTCCAATGCTACAAACTCCAGCCACATCTGGTTCAAGTTTCGGCGGGGAAGTAACCCGAACTCCGGGTTAATCAAAAGCCCAAACAACTCTTTAGCGCCTGATCGATTCATCATGTTTCCAAAGTCCCTATAATTTCCGCAACCTCTCACAGCGAAGCAAGCCGCCCTGGTTACAATACTGCAATTATCAGGGCCGTTACTATCCCCCCCTTTCCTTCCCTGGAAAACACCTCAGCTCAGCGAGATCCTCTTTAAGACTGCCAAAGATGTGGCGTCGCTGGCCTAGTGGTTAGGCTACCGGACTCGAAATCGTGAGGTTGTGGCGTCGGTGGCCTAGTGGTTAGACTACCGGACTCGTAATTGTGAGGTTGTGGCGTCGGTGGCCTAGTGGTTAGACTACCGGACTCGTAATTGTGAGGTTGTGGCGTCGGTGGCCTAGTGGTTAGGCTACCGGACTCGAAATTGTGAGGTTGAGGGTTCGGGGTTTGAGCCCCGGGCCCGACGTTGTGTCCTTGAGAAAAAGACTTTACACGAATTTTCCTCACTTCACCAAGGTGGGAATGGGCACCCGGCTATAGATAGTGAACGATCTTGTCAGTATGTTTGTGCTTTACGCCTATAAATGGCCGCTTGCATTGAATGTTTCCCAGGAAGTTGACGTTGTTTCAGAATGCTATCAGGTCTGCTGGGGTAATAGTATAGATTGAGAAGCGCATACAGCTTGCTGATGAGCGGGGATTTGTTCTATACAAATGCTGTATATCTATCAAAGAAGAAGAGATGTAAAATAAGGAATGAGTTGAAAGAAGGAAGGAATAGCGAATAAGAGAAAGATATACAGAAAGAAAGACAGACAACAAGAGAGAAAAAGATATACAGAAAGAGAGATAGATAGATAGGAAGAAAAAAAGCCTCAAAAAGATACATGGCAATCGTCATTATGAACCGTTTGTGTCCTCTAAACACAAATATCAAGAAACGATAACTAGAACATTTTCCGGACCTTTGGGCATACAGCAGTTAATAGTGTGTAATCAAGACGATGATAAAGAATTGTGCCAAATGTATAAGCGGATTGGCCTGAGTCAAGCGGATCATGTTCGATTTGCTGGAGTTGACAAAGCGAGTTGTGGGTGGTTGGCGGGTGCTCTGTTGTGGTTTGCTTCTTCTTTTTTTTTTATCAAACATCTATCGTCCTTATCTCCCCTCCTTCTTATTTATGTTTGTTACTCTCTTGTAACCCCTCTAGTCTTCTGGCGCTCATATACAGTTGCGAGCGCCGTGAAACCTCTACTAAAACAAACAAACAAACAAACAAAGTGAGTCCCAAACATCTTACGGTTCTTTTTCCAGCGCATATTATGAGGCCCCCGAACTGATTGGTACGATTGCGCACTATGACGCCGCTAAATGTTGCGAAGATCCGATCTTAGCAAACGGAGGGATGTAGAATTAATCAGATCAGTCTAAATCAACAATTTGCTTTCCGTATTTATTTTGCTACGTCTTCTTTCGAGTTGCATATACAATTTTCCTCGTCTCTCTCTCTTTCTCTATTAATCTGTCTGTCTGTCTGCCTGTTTGTCTGCTTCTCTCTCTATCTCTGTCTCTCTATCTGTCAGTTTCTCTGTCTCACCCCCACCCCCGCTCTCTCTCTCTCACACACACTCATGCACAC
>NW_004797618.1:606215-608943 GCF_000002075.1 Aplysia californica
CCCCCCTCAAACCCCCTCTCTTCCAAACTTCTATTACATTTGCATCACTCCTCTTACTGAGAGCAACAAGATCAATAAAGGCTGCTTTTGCAAGGCAAACGAAATGATTTTACAATTGCGTTGAACTTAAACATACATGTATATCCAAATAGCACGTAGCTTTGCTTTAGGTCTTGTTCTTTCCAGACAATTTAATTTTAAGGATTGTTGAAGTGCGTCACTAGTAGGTCCTATTTTTTTACTTTCCCTGTATCTTTTCTCTCTGTCTGTCTGTCTGTCTGTCTGTCTGTCTGTCTTATTTTTTCAATTACTAAATGACCTTTATCTGGCCGACCTGCTTCTCTTTACTCAACCAAACAAAAGAAAAATCAGAAACATTGCTCAGACCGTGTACATGTGAGAAAATTACTTGGATTCATATCATAACACAGTATATGGTCTACAGCCAGCTGTTATTTCAATCAAACCTGTTAAGACTACATTCCAACTCGCAGTTTTAGGTCATCAACTGACAAAAAGGAATTTATTTTACCATCTATGAAACTTGAAACAATGGGTGAAAGTGCATCTGAATACCAAGGCCCCAAAATCTGGAATGCTTTACCAAGTATTTTAAGAGAGATCAAATCTTTTGATTTATTCAAACATCAGCTGAAATCGTTACTGTTTTTAAATTAATAAGATAAATATTCGGAGAGATTTTCTTTTAGTCAGAACACAGCGTTTTATGTTACTATTGTACGTTGTACTGTATTGTAAAGCGCTCAGAGCCTGTGTACTTTAATCGGGGTTGAGCGCTATATAAATGTCATTCATTGATGAGAACAAGTGCATCAACATTGACAAGTTGAGCTACCCAAAACTGTAAACTGGCGACTGTGGTGCAGTGGTCTGGAACTTCGCTGTCACATTCAAATGGCATAAGTTCGATATCCCAAGGGGAAAGATCTCTCTACAGTGTCTGTGAACGTTGTATCTCTCTCACCTCAGAATGGCCCTGACGTACCGGGTTGAAGCACAACTCCTAAATGATTGTGGGTGGTTGGAGGGAGCTCTGGTGTGGTTTGCTTCTTCTTTACTATCAAACATCTATCGTCCTAATCTCCTCTTCTTCTTGTTATGTTTGTTACTCTCTTGTAACACCTCTAATCTTCTGGCGCGCATGTGACCTTATGCAGTTGCGAGCACTGTAAAATCTCCACTAAAACTTTTTTTAAAGCCCTAAATTATCTAAATTGTGTCGATGGAGGAGACAAATAACTACATTAAAAAAGTTATACATTTGGATGATCCTGCGGTTTTGAAGACGCCTTCACTGTGTGTGTACGACTGGACCCCCCCCCCTCCCCCCAAAAAACCCCAACCCCAAACACGAAGTTGAGAAATGGTAATGGACGACAATAAAAGGAACCAGTAGCGTAGGATCATAAGGCGCTGGCTGTACCGATGGTTCCAGTTTAAATTTCGTTAGAAGCTTCCTGAATGTCGATCATTCATAACATACTTCTTGGCCTCCACCCAAACAGCGCGTCCTGTTGAAGATGGACGTCCAATAAAACGTCTCTCCACACACACACACACACACACACACACACACACACACACACACACACACACACACACACACACACACACCCACACCCAGGTCAAATAAATTTTCTGTCTTAGAAAAAGTGTTTAATTATTAATATGTCCATCATGGCTTTAAGAAATAATGGTATTACATGAATATATTATTATGAGAACCACAACGAAAATAACATTTATTTTATAATTTGTAATAATAGTCATGAAAACGATAACGACAAAGATAAATACGAAAAAAGAACACTAAACGAAGAACAGCAACACCTCCTCTCCCCCCTCGGCTCCCCAATCACCCCCCCCTTTCCAACTAATATATGACCGTAATCTAAAACGTTAAATTTGTGTCTTTACTCCAACTGAAATACTATAGCATCCCCTTTCCAACTCCCCCCCCTCCCCTCCCCGCATAAACCCTACCCAGCCCGTTGAAACCACCAGTAAATTACGCTGCTACAGTTTAGAAGTTGGCCGGTTCCATACTCAGCATTAATGTGTCCCAGGAGTAAAAAATGCCATTGTGAGTGCTTCCAGGAGTATATTCATTGGCCTTTTATTGTTATAAGTCTTCCAGTGGCCCTGGATGCGCTCCTTTGCGGGGCAGAGGGGAAAATCGATGGTAGGAAGGCCAGAGACAGAGGATGAAGAGGAGGACTAGGTCGCATAGACTTGACCGTTGAGTGTGTGTGGCTTGTGTGTCGGTTCTTGTCTACTTTCTGTTTGTGTCTCTCTCTCTGTCTGTGTCTGTCTGTGAGTATGTGTGTCTGTGTTTCTGTGTGTGTATGTGTGTCTGTGTGTCTGTGTGTCTGTGTGTCTGTGTGTCTGTGTGTCTGTGTGACATGTATGTCGGTTCTTGTCTACTTTCTGTTTGTGTCTCTCTCTGTCTGTGTCTGTCTGTGTCTTTCTGTGTCTGTCTGTGTCTGTCTGTGTCTGTCTGTGTCTGTCTGTGTCTGTCTGTGTCTGTGTGTCTATGTGTCTGTGTGTCGGTTCGTGTCTACTTTCTGTTTGTGTCTCTCTCTGTCTGTGTCTGTCTGTGAGTCTGTGTGTCTGTGTGTCTGTGTCTGTCTGTGTGTCTGTGTGTCTGTGTGTCTGTGTGTCTTTGTGGCTTGTATGTCTGTTCTTGTTTACTTTCTGTTTGTGTCTC
>NW_004797618.1:609378-611272 GCF_000002075.1 Aplysia californica
TATCTATCTATCTATCTATCTATCTATCTATCTATCTATCTATCTATCTATCTATATCCTTGTCTGTTTCTGGGTGCGCTGTGTGTGTGTATGTGTGTGCATGTGTGTGTATGTGTGTGTGTGTGCGTGTGTGTGTGTTTCAGGGTGTGTGTGCGTGTGTGCGTATATGCATGTGCAGACAGTGAGAATGGGGGAAGAGGGGTGATTGCAAGTCTGTTTGTCTGATTCTCCCAGATACTTTCTAAACCTATATTATTATATATCTATCTATCGTTTTTGTTCGTTACAATTTTTTATTATCGCTCCCTCTATTGATACATTTCTCAAGACGTCTGCTTGTCTATGTCTCTCATCCCTCTCCCCCCCCCCTCCTTCCCATTCCAGGATATGACTAAAACACATTTAAAAAAAAATGTTTCTCAAAATCTGACTGACTCTGTACAGACAAGTCTATTCTGTATTCTCGACAGTTCTGGATTGCTGCAATCCACCTAGCTCCCCCCCCCTCTTTTTTTCAACCTCCCTCATCTACCTTATGTCCTTCGCTCCCAGCCTTTCTTACAACTTTATTTACATTTTCTATTCAATCTTCACTTTCTTATTTAGTTTGAAAACCTGAGGACTTAAGCTCAATAAACATCTGTTAGTCTTTAGAGTGGGACTTCTGGTTCAAACTCCCTGAAGAACGTTTTGAGCTTGGAAAGTTTGAGGAGACTCCAAGAATCCACACCCTCGACCTTTCTCATTTGAAAGGGGTTCTGACCTCATCCCACATCAAACTTTCAATCCCAGAGCTACGGGCTGATTGCTCAACGACTTTCGCGGGGGGCTCTCCAGAAAACTTTTCCTTTCTGGCCATTGCTGTAATCGGCTATCGATCTAAGACGTGTAAACATTCGTCTCCACAAGACATACCAGGACAAGAACATTCCATTACAGTGTGGCACATACGCGTTTCCGGTTCCACTTATCAGGATCTTGGTCGTATATATTATGTTTTTACTTTCAATTTATTTGGAATCGCACCCTATGCTACGGGTTTTTAACACCCGTTTTTACAGCGGTAAGGTTTCCTAAAGGGGCAGGATCACCGATTTTATATTTATCTTGGATAACACCTTGAAATATTTTTTTCCACAAAGCTTGTTTTCAAAAAGATTCCGTTGTGGATTCGAAACAGGTTTATCTGCTGTGACAGTGTGATATGATAGCATGATATGATGTTATGATACGAGCCGAGGATGCGGTAATTTAACCCTATCCGTACGCACTGGGGTCATTTTGTACCCCTGGGATTGTATTCTTCACATTTTAGAATACTTCTAGTATTTCTCAAAAAATCATTTAAGCAGACTGCTATGCAAAGCATACGGATCGGATTCACGAGTAAATTTCCTCTTTTAAAAGTCGTGGCACAGAATTCCCTGCGTCGTATTGATACGACAGTAAAACACAACGTACGGGTAGGGTTAAGTGGTGGCACAGAGTTCCCCACGTCGTATGGATACGTGAGTAAAACACGACGTACGGATAGGGTTAAGCAGCCTTGTCACAGGCTACACTATAAACGCATTCATTTGTTGATTGCGTTCGTCACTGCCAGTTTTTCCGTTCCTCCGGCAAGAGATTGTAAAGACCATGGGAATACCGAGCATGATTCCCCCATCAGGGATAGATGGCAAGTGTATGTATCTAAATCATAGAACAATAATGAACGCCCGAATTAATGAAAAGAAATGTTTTTTTCCGCTTCACCCTCTTCTCTCAGAGGTCTTTTCTGTTTCTGGCTTTCTTTCTCTTTCTCCCCTCCCCCTTTTCTCACACTTTATCTCTCTCTCTCTCTCTCTCTCTGTGTGTGTGTGTGTGTGTGTGTGTGTGTGTGTTTCTCTTCTCT
>NW_004797618.1:612390-614273 GCF_000002075.1 Aplysia californica
GAGTACGCGAGGACGGGGGTAGAATGAAGTGAGTGGTTGGGAGGACGCATAGATGAGCAAGTGAATTAGTTAATGAATAAAGAGATGGATTGATAGTTGAATGGTTGAAATGGAGGATAAATAGACATGTGAGGCATGCTGACAAAACGAATTACTTCTCGTAATCCACAAATGAAAATATATATGACAAAAATCGACACTTTGGTCAAATTTGTAGATTTTCTATTGGTGACATATTCTTTAAGTATAACATGCCTTTTATTATTTCATACTTATAAAATATGAAATATTTTACCTTTTAGACTGATGTTTTTATTTCCATAGGGCTCGAATCCGAGAAGTAAGTCATTTTGTCAGCACGCTTCACATATATGGGGACGGTTTGGTGTAGAATCTAACTCTGTACTTACTTGACTTATATTGCACATGCAGGCTCTCTTCTGTCAGGGGGGATCATGTTTGAGTCGCTTTGACGTCATTCGCAAAAGGCTCTTGCAACTTATCTAAAGAAAACCAGAAGGTTCTAAATGCACTTCGAACAACAATGTTGCCTCTTTCTGTATGGAACCAGTACACTGAAGGCTTTAGTAATAAAAACAAAGAAGATATTTATCAAGCAGGTCGTGGTATTTTTTTTAATCCGCCGCTTTTGCCATTTTGAGAGTTGCGGGAAGAAAGAGACGTCTCTCTGCCACGAGTCGGAGAGCTTGGGTCAGGGGGATGCCTTGAATTGTTAGAGTTTCCTTGACTCCATTTATCCAGGTCATTCTCGGTCGTCCTCTAGCCTTGTTACCATCGAATTACTTTTTATGTAGGCACGTTGTGCTGGATGGTGTGTTGGTGATCGCATGAGATGTCCGAACCATTTGATTCGTTGGTGTTGGATGTGATGCATGATATATATTGGTATATCTAATTAAATATCAGTTTCCGCAGAATGGGCACTCTGTTACAACAACTAAAATAGCACAACTCCAAGAAGATCCCCTTGGGTATTTCAACCAGCATTGCCCGTATGCTGTTCTCCAACAAGATGGATGTGGTTGGTTGGCGGGTGCTCTGATGTGGTTTGCTTCTTCTTTCCTATGAAACATCTATCGTCTTTATCTTCCCTCCTTCTTTTATGTTTTTGTTACTCTCTTGTAAAACCTCTAATCTTCTGGCGCTCATATGAACTTATGCAGTTGCGAGCGCCGTAAAACGTCTACTAAAACGTAAAGAAAAAACAAGATGGAACCTGGAAAACGGGCGATCCAATTACGGTATGCTCGGTGCTCACCCAGTTTTCTTTTTGCTCCTCTTCCATTTCGATTGCTATCTAAAGTTCCAATTTGAAAAAGAATCAATGTAATTCCCATATCTTGAGCCGGCCTTAGTTTTTTTAAAACCTAATAGGTGAGACTGATATACAGACGTTGAATCAACGGCTTATGTTTTATGTATAGCTATTATCACACAGAACTATTGTCCACTGTGGTGTCGGTTGCCTAGTGGTTATGTTACCGGACTCGTAATCGTGAGATTGCGGGTTGGGGGGTTCGAGCCTCAGCTCGGTCCGACGCTGTGTCCTTGGGAAAGGCACTTTACACGAATGTCTCCCTTGGCTCGGTCCTTTCGGAGACGGACGTTAAACTCGGAGGTCCTGTCTCTTAAATAATCTGCTAGTGTTGATAAGGGCGTTAAACCCATACCATTTCACCATTTTTTGTCCACTTAACTGTTGCACACAGCACCAAACAAATTAAAGGAACCTTTTGTATATAGTGAATAGATTACGTTTAGCATAAGTAATGCGAAAAAATACCCCTGTTTCCATCACTCACTTAACGCTTAATACGAGGACGCTGTCTCCATTACACAATCCCCCCCCCCCCTTTCTTTTT
>NW_004797618.1:615674-620674 GCF_000002075.1 Aplysia californica
TACCGAAATTTAACATGCCACAGAATTTGCATAAAGTATTTTTTTTTCAAATTACTGGATTTAATGTGCTTTTTAATATTATGTCTTTCAAGCGTTCTGATCATTCAAAGTTGAAATAATTTAATACTTACTTTACTTTATCCGTCCTCTTGTACCTCTAGGGCGTCGAGGGGAGAAAGAGCTTCCTGTCTCTAGCAAATTTGATGGCCTGGCTGTGTGGGATATTGTATGTAAATTTTAAAAAAATTGATAGTGAATGACGGTGTTATCATTGTAAGAAAGTAAAGTCCAAATGTCCAGTCAGTCACCTCGGAATTGCTCTTATCGAGCATAGGGATGTCCCAGCAGAAAGAGTTACGCAGGTTTGGAACACCAGCTTATCTTTGGGTCTACATTATTTGGTCGCTTTTAAAGACAAGTAGGCTAACCCAGATTCCGGAGGTTTCCAGAAATCTTGACCAACACCAAAAGTGGGCATTGTCTTACCTATAGGAGAGGTATGGTTTCACTGGTGTGTATATTCGTTTGGTTAGAGAGAAAACTCTTCTTGTTTTTTTTGAAAAACTGAACAAGGGTCCAAAAGCTTTCCCTTCTATTTTCTCAAAAACAGCTTTTTTCGGAATGGCCTCCTTGTGCTTAAAAGCGACCAATTGATACTTAGTGGCCGATGGTTTTGGTGTCTCTTATTATGCATAATATAGCTCATCTCCCTTTTTATTAGGCAATGAGATAATATGTTCTCACCAACCCTCCCCCCCAAAAAAAACAAAACAACAACCAACCTCCGGCTAACCAGAGATTTTGAAAATCTCTGTCCAATTGTTAAACGAATGAAATTTGCTTTTTTTCTCTTGAAAAATGTTGCTTCCGTTGCTTTAACCAATCTAATAGTTCGCCGACAACATGGCCCTATGGAGAATGGAGAATGTTCATAATTAGTCAAGTGAGTTACAAAGGAGGGCTTTTAAGTAGACTTTTTTCTTTTTTATACTATTTGTTTCTGTAAAGAGATATCAGTGTCTGTAATTTTATTTAACCTAATAGATCCCAATACGAATGGGGAAAGGGGGGGGGGGTGTAAAACAAACTTTGTCTCATCAAGGTGTTAAGCGAACTAAATTCTTTGGCCTGACCTATAATAACTCTGAAATGACCAGACACTGTCATGGTTTTTGCTTTCAGCACTTTCACCTCCACCTTCACCTTCACCCTCACCTATCCCGTAGACTGGATGTCCGTCGGGGCTTTTGAAGATTTGGCCACCAGCTTCCTCCTCTCCTTCCGTTCTTCAGCTTTCCTGAGCGTGTCTTTGAGTTCCAGGCCTGTCCATTCCTTGATGTTGTCCTCCCAACTCTTCTTCGGTCTGCCTCTGCTCCTTTTTCCCTGGACACTGCCCTGCAGGATCATCTTGGCAAGGCCGGATGAACGGGTGATGTGTCCATGCCATTTCAGTTTGCGTTTCCTGACTAGAGTGAGAATGTCAGCATATGGTCCGATTTCATTTTTGATTCGTTGTTTGACTCTCAGCTCTCTCGAACAATAAATTCTTTTCTCTGGTGCGCGTGTCGGAGTGTAACTAAAGGAAAAGCATAACACCGGCCTCGTTAAAGTCGAGAGCAAGCGCAACCTTTCCCTCCTTGCCCTTCATAATGTCATTTGGTTCCAAATAAGAGTCCAACAGTGCGCTCCAAAGTAAAGCAGAATTGTGTGAGAGAGTACAGTCGGGGATATCATAATACAAGTCTATGCTTAGAGTAAACTCAAAAGGGAGGTAAATTGTCATACATTTACATATTCATTACCCAGTCCTATCTTCAGGGTGAGCTACCCACCCCAAAACCCCCTCCCTCCCCGCCTCCCTCTTCGCCTCGTCCCAGTATTTGATCTCCTTAACCCTGCAGTGTTGAACCCGCCTTTGAAATGAGCGATTTACGTCAAGTAGGGCCGTCGTGAGCACATCTATTCCCACCCGTCCCTCTTTTCATTCATCCTAATCCATCATCCCATTCGCCCATCGTCCTTCCGGGCCGGTTTCTCGATTGCTCTATTGGCATTTTGCAGGGCTGTGATGTGGATAACTTGGTTAGAGGCTCAGAGAAGGAGTTTTGAACTTGGGTTGTTTTGGGGGTTGTATTTTTTTTTTTTTTGGGGGGGGGGGGGGGTTCCAAGGCTCTCTTGCCAATGTTTTAGGAGGGTGTTTTTTTTTTGGGGGGGGGATGGGGGTGGGTGTTCCAAAAATCTTTTACCAATTTCCCTTTGTTCTATTTCTACTAGACGTGAACTTTGAAGATGAAGACGTGCCCATGAAGAACCTCCTATCGATTGTAGGAATCTTTATAAAAAATGAATAAATAATACAACATTTTTATAGCGCATTTCCAAAAAAGGTAGCTCAATGCGTTTTACATTGGAATACCCATTTTCAAAATCTTTCTTACTACTTCGTTTCTTCTCATATTCATGCACACGCGCACACACACACACACACACACACACACACACACACACACACACACACACACTCACGCACACACACTCACACACACACTCACACACACACTCACACACACACACACACGGACTATTTTCATTCAGACGTAGTAATGTTAAACCCGTGCAATATTGTATCTTATTGTAAAGGGCACCACGCCTATCCCATCCCCATACGTCCCTCCCCTTTCCTTTCTCTAACTCTCTCTGTCTCTCTCTCTGTCTCTCTCTCTGTCTCTCTCTCTGTCTCTCTTTCTCTCTCTTTCTCTCTCTCTCTCTCTCTCTCTCTCTTACTCACTGTCTCTCTGTCTTTCATTCTCTCTTTTGCTCCGTCTCTTTCTCTGTCTCCCTCTCTTTCTCTTTGTCTCTCCTGCATTCTTTCTTTCTCTCTATGTCTCAATATGTCTTTTTCCGTTTCTCTATCTCTCTCTCTCTCCCTCTCCCTCTCTTTGTGTCTCTCTCTCTTTCTCTCCATCTCTTTTACCCACTATCTCACATGCCTCCTTAGTATCCGCATAACTTCCCCTTTCCCTCCCACCACATTCTACCACTCATTCCTAGAGCCTCCACCACAAACACTCCACCCAACCCTCCATATTTGCTCACTGTCATTCCTTCAGTGAACGATAACCTTATTCTACAGTCTGACCCTCCTCCCCTAAGCCATTAATAAGAAAAAGACTACACTAAGACTTTCCAAGCCTTGCGACTTTTATCTGCAGAAAAATCTGTACTTATTCCTGTGTTTAGTTTTAGTTGAGGTCTTACGGCGCTCGCAACTGCATAATAAGGTCAGATGAGCGCCGGAAGATTAGAGGTGTTACAAGAGAGTAACAAACATAACGAAGAAGGAGGGATGATAAGGATGATAGATGTTTGATAGGAAAGAAGAAGCAAACCACACCAGAGCACCCGCCAACAACCTTCTTATTCCTGTGTGCAAAATCACTTTTGTGCATATTCATTTCCTTTTGGCATAATCTAAGCATCATTTAAATTCTTACTGAAAACGGTTTTAGACATGTGTTGAAAATAAAACTTTTGCATTTAAATCAAGAGCGGTAGCAGCGGCAGAGGATATTCGGAGACGCACTCCCACACACAGATGCACTGCTTGGGGGGGGGGGTGTCAAACTGCTTATTATATGCTTCAGATCACACATATAGTAACTAAAACTGTCGCAAATCAATTATTTTCAAGAACATTTCAAACGTAACAACAAAATATCAAATTAAGGGTTAAAACAGGCATGCCCCCTGTAACCCCCCAATTTTTTAAAATTGGTCTAAACGCATAATGCATTTTACTTGGTCTATTTCCGTTTCCGTGGGAGCCGTCTCAGAACAGATACTGCGGGTAGCAGCACTTTCGCACCTATTCCTGACAAATTAGTTCGACTAACACGACGTAGCAAGCACATTGATTCCTCTAAGAACTTTAAATCCATCTATAAAATGTGAATATTGCCTCCGTCCGCCTCCCCCTCTCCCAACCCGCCCCACATTTTCCAGCCCCACCTTCTACACCCTCCACCGAGTCCCCGAAGGTTTTCTTCCAAAAATAGAAGCAAAAACCAAGCTAAACGCACAAATCGTTGCGAGTAATGAACCTTTAATTCCTACTAAACTAAAACTACGTTTATGTGCCTCGCGCGTTCATGGTACCTTATGCTGTTGCGAGCGCCGTAAAACACTTGTACTCCACCCCCCATCCCCCATCCTAAAAAAACACAACAACAACAACAGACAAACAAAACACAAAAAACAACAACAGACAAACAAAAACAAAACAAAAAACAGAGTGGAGTCATCATGTACAGTAGAACTCAGACAGGTGAACGTAATGAACCAAGTGTCTTATGGTGGCGTGACAAAAGACAACTATGAGTACAGAGGTTACCGAGAAGTCGAGAAGTCTCCACTTATTATGAAATATTTAGCCTTCATCAGCACCAGCTCTATATTTCATCTTGTTTCTTCATGAGGCAGATAATGAGGCACTGACCACTTCACACTGCATGGTCTATTCGGAGACGTCTCCTACAGAAATAGACCGATGTTGTTGTTGTTGTTGTTGTTGTTGTTGTTGTTGTTTTCGATACAGCAACAGCTGGGCTCTCGCCCTCCTGTCCAATGCCATGTAGTCATAAGTGCAGGTCTGTGGCAGCTGCTGTAATGTTCCATAGAGTGTGTTGTCAATGTTAGGTCTCGGAGGGAGAAGGGTAGCTCTGATGTCATTTAGGGCTGTGCAGTGGAACAGGTGATGATCCACAGTCTCATATGCATAGTCACACAATGGACACATTGGGGGAAGTTCCGGATTTATTCTGTTCAGGTGAAGGCTGAGCTGTATATGTTCTGTTCGTAGGCGGAAGATCGTGGTCTCTTTCTTTCTCTGTATGTGGTTGATATTGTCATTCCTTTTTTCTTGTGGTCATATGTTTGAAAACTGCTCTGCCTGTCTTTCCCAGGGCCCATCTGTTCATCCAATCTTGTTTGTTGTTGCTTTT
>NW_004797618.1:624887-625811 GCF_000002075.1 Aplysia californica
AGAAAAATTACCCGTCCATCTTCAATAGAAATGGAGATATTTTGTATTGAAGGAGGTGGGGGTCACCTGATATAAGGGGAAACATTAGCGAGAAAATGGCCGCCAAAGCTTGGTAAATTCCAAAGCTGGAGAGTCCACGGAGACAGTAAATTTATATTTTGGTGCCTTTAATCAACATTTTCGGTGAAATCCTCAAAGGAATATGTTTGTAAATGGACATAAAAGGTGTTGAGCCAAAAACCCCCCAAAAGTTTGATAAAAATTGCTAAGCAGGGAGAAAACTGCTGTTTTTTTCGATTTCATTATTTGGACGAGAGCCTGATTCCACCACGCTGCATCACATGTGTATAGATTACTGTGAATTACGATGCTAAATCTTGTTTAGCAGATGCATGCCTTTGTGAGTGGTGCGCAATGCTAGTGGCCTATAAGTTCTTATACTAACCGTCTAGCTAGTGGCTTATTAATTGATACGTAGGATCGAGCTCGTTATGAATCGATGTCGATTAGAATAAGAGCGAGCGTTTGACTGCGAGTCAAAGCGACTAACACGACACGAACCATTTGATCAAGCTTAAACACTTATAAAACATTTGTCAAAAAGAGCGACAGGTCCTTTAAAGTAGAATTAAGAGCCCTGGTGCTTTTAAGGCACTGGGATTACAATCCCCTCCCCCCACCCAACCACACACACACACACATACACACACTTCTCGACCGTTAGCCTCGCTCACATCCTTAAACAAGACAGTCCACTTTGAGCCTCAGACTCCCTCCACACACCAGGGGAGGCAACTTGGTCCAGCTTCGACAGATGACCTTCTCCGGATTTCATTTTCTCATTTCTGACAAGGGCTGTCACCCTGGTCTCTGGACGGTGATTACTGGTGCCTACCTCCCCCCCTACCTCCTCCTAACCCCCCC
>NW_004797618.1:627136-633665 GCF_000002075.1 Aplysia californica
TATATATATTATATATCCGGGACGATTACTATGTTATTATCCTATACACACTAAAAGGTTCAAGTGAGTCTATTTTAGGGGATATGTTTTGATTTGAAATGTGTTTATTAACAAACAAAAACAAAAAAATATACAAAACGAAATAGTTTTCATTTCTTGTGACGTTATGCACTTATTCGTTCTTGCTATAAAAAACGGTTTATGCTTTACCTTTTCCAACACGCTAAACGATCTTAATGTCTAATGAAAATTATGTCAATGGAAAAAAATACAACCGACACTTCATTAAGTCAAAATCCTGCCAATTTCTTCCAGATATGTGATCTGATATTGTAACAAAATAATACACATTTGATAATAATCTTTACTCTCAACCCTTACCCTATTCCTGAATCCACTCAATTCAATTAGCGGTGGGTGATTGGAGGGCGTCACTGGTATGTCCTACCTCTTTACTTTCCTGCTATAACAGTCTCTATCTGTTTGTCTTACTTTTCCCTTGGACTAAACGGCCATTAGTGTATCGATGTGCATCTCTTTACTCAAACAAACGAATCAGTTCAACTGTAACACCACGTTAAACTATCCGACGGGAAAATAACTCTTTGTAACTAACCCCCCCCCCCACCCCTTCAAAATTAAAAAAAAGAAAAATACACCATTTAGTAAGTAACAAAGGAGTAAAAAAGAGGAAGCCTTTCACTATATTGTAATCTCTCATACCTTCTCCTCATGACTAAGTACCAACCTGTGCGGTGTAGTGATAAGGCGCTTCGCCATGGCACACAGATAGCGCAAGTTCGATTCCCGTATGTTTTATTTTTGTAAAGTGTTTTACGGCGCTCGCAACTGCATAAGGTCATATGAGCGCGCGGGACACACCTAATATTTTCAGTTGGTAGGAAATTTTGAATTTTGCCCGGGTGGCGGCCGAAGCCTACTCTTATCGATTTTAGACCACTATGGCGAGAATTTTTATTGAGTATTCCGCCCGGTCTTTCTGCTAGGACAGTCGTATCCCTCTCAGTTTCATCCTGGGTTGGCCCTAACAGGTAACAGGCAGGTTCGAAGCCCACCTCTTAAATCATCAATATTGTGTTGATTGGGCTGTTAAAGCACGGACATTCATTGTTTTTTTGGTTCAGTTTATACGTATACAGGATTGGAAAGGGGATGGGGGGGTGGGTGGGGGTGGGGAGGGTGCTTCTTACATAATATGTAAGCATTATTTGTTTGTGTTTTGTTTGGCGATACAGCTCTGTTTTGCTTTTGTTTTTATTGATGTCTGTTGTTTGTTTGTCTGTTTGTTTGTTTGTTTTTGTGTTTAGGTTGAGAGTTGGATAGTTTCATTGCTGGGTATTTGTTTTTTTTTTTTCTTCTGTTTTTTCCCTTAGGGGGGGGGGGGTGTTATTTGGTTTGGGAAGTGGTATATCTATTTTGGATATGGAGGGGGAGGTCGGGGTTGGGGAGTTTCTTTCTTAATTGGTATTTGAAACAGGAGGGTGAGTCGAGGTGCGGATTTGATAGGAGGGACAGCTGTAATGAAATTCCCACTACGCACATGCACACCTCACACTTCATTTCTGTCAGTACGTGACCCAATTAAGCCTACTCCCCCAATCTTCCTGGCTCGACGAATATGGCGGTTACTATATATCTCCAGCGCGAGAGTAGTCGGCCAACAACATCCAAAAGAAACACACACACACACACACACACACACACAAACACACACACACACAGCCCACGCACTCACACAAACGCACACACGCACACACACACACA
This sequence comes from Aplysia californica, assembly GCF_000002075.1. Lineage (NCBI taxonomy): Eukaryota > Metazoa > Mollusca > Gastropoda > Aplysiida > Aplysiidae > Aplysia > Aplysia californica. The sequence continues at coordinate 628,922 of NW_004797618.1, forward strand.
CACACACACTCACTCACACACACATCCACACGCACACACACACATACGCACACACACACACGCACATACTCACACAACACAAGTTTTTCTCTGCCCTCTCTCTTGATGTCCCTCCTTGGAGCCCTCCGTGACAGGAAATCCTGATCAGAGAAACTGCTCCGATCAGAACGAGTTGTCCCAAAGATATCCTCGCTGTGGCTTGTTTATGAGATTGGGAAGACATGATCGCTGAGTGGAGAGATTACTTAGGCCACTTTCACTCGTAAACCAACGCAACCCCTCCCCCCCTCCCGTGGTATCGATTTGCAGGGGAATTAAGGTATGGTGGTTTGAGTCACTGTCAGATGGGACTACGTGTGCAGGGTCTAGGATAGTAGTATACTGTTAGTTTAGTTTTAGTAAGCGTTTAACGGCACTTGTAACACAATTAGGTCATATATTATGTGCCGAAGATTAGAGGTGTTACGAGAGAGTAACAAACGCAAAAACGAAGGAGGGGAGATGAAGACTATAGATGTTTGAGAGGAAAGGAGAAGGAAACCACACCAGAGCACCCATCAACCACCTACAGTATACTATTAATATTTTGATATTGGTTTGTGAAGTCGAGACAAACTGTTTCCCCTCAACCGTCTGTCTGTTTGGTGGGAGATGATTCTGCCGTATGTTTGCCCGTCTGTATCTCCGTTTTTTATTTTGTTCTGTTTTGTGTTTGACCCATAAACACTCCCACATCAGCAAATACATGTATATCATGTATAGAAATTATGTGGATGGTTGGCGGGTGCTCTGGTGTGGTTTGCTTCTCCTTTCCTATGAAACATCTATTGTCCTTATCTCCCCTTCGTCTTTTTTATGTTTGTTACTGTCTTGTAACACCTCTAATCTTCTGGTGCTCATATGACCTTATGCAGTTGCGAGTGCCATAAAACCTCTTCTTTAAAAACAATCAGGCTCTCGTCAGTTTTGGGGCATGTAGAGTTATTGGTATCCTCTTAAAGCTTGTTTACTTGTCTTTATTTGGATGGAAAAAATATCCATTTATCTTGAATACAAGTCGGGATATTTGCGAATGAAGGAGATGGGGGTCACCTGTTTTCAGAGATAGAATTAATGAGAAAATAGTCGCCAAAAAGTAGTTATTTCCTTAGCTTAAGAGTCCATGGTAACTGAAAATCCACATTTCTTGTGCCTTTAATAAACGTTTTTAAGAAAAATCCACACATAAATGAGTTCTTTAATGGGCATGAAAGGTTTTGAGCCAAAAAACAAAATCTGATTTAAAAATTCCTAAACCTGCGGAAAATGCTAGTTTCTTCACTTTGATTATTTTGATGAAAGCCTGATTCCACCACGCTGCCTCTCAAATGACAAATGCGAAGTGTTGTGGTGAAATCATGTGAAATGGTATTGAAGAAACCGGTATTTTTCTGTCTATTTTCAGTTTCCAAGTCTTAGTATTATCAAGCTATCGAATTCACCAAGTTTTGGCAGTCATTTCCGCGCGAATGTGTCGTCTGAAACCAGGCGACCCTTACCTCCTACAATCGCGAATATCTCCACTTATAGTTAAAATAGATAAGTATAATTTTCGTCGAAAAAAAAAAGAAGAAAAATGATCAAGTTTTAGAAAGATATCAATAATTTTACATGCTCTCAAATTGACAAGCGCCTGATTCCACCTCGTCGTGACATCAAATAGTCCCCTTTTCTATCAACAAGAGGCACAAGATTCCCTGATGCGGTTGGTTGGAGGGTGCCACTGGTAGGTTTTACTTTGTTACTTTCCCTCTGTTGTGTCGGTCAGTCTTACTTTTTCCCATCAGTAAATGACCAGTGTTGTCTTGCTGTGTTTCTCTGTAGTCAAATAAACGAACAAACAATTCTCCTGTTCCATCAACAAGACGCTGCCTTCGAATTACTTATAACTTACTTACTCGGTTGGAGAATAGGCATCATTGCAGGCGGCACAATGCCATAGCTGCTCCTTTTTCCTCTCCAGGATCCACGAAATGGTCTGCCTGCTGATCGTGCCAGTTAACAGCTGGTTGGATATTCTTCTGGCTTTTCCGCGCAGGTTGCTGTCTCTCCCCAACCCTCTAGAGACACCAGCTTCCCTTAGTCTATAAAATACCTTCGAATTACCAAGTTTTGTCTGACATTTCTGTCCGTTTTGAGTTACCAAGACCATGCAGTCAGATTCAAATGTTCTACAATGTTCTATCTGCTTTATCGAAATCGTAAGACTGCTCGGAATCGATATAAAGCTGTTCAAAGAACTGTATTTTTCTAAAAAGGTTGACACGTTGTGAAACTTACTTTTTTTAACGTCAAATTTCCCAAAAGTAGGCAGTGAGAAGATAGAACTTGGTCATTCTAGGGTAGCGGAGAGACGTGACAACATTTCTACGTAGTGTCTTCTGCCTTTTGTCTAGCTCTCCCCAATGACGATAGAGCAATGACTGATCCAAACTTTTAAATAAAAAACTTTTCGCGTTTAGTATGTCCTAATAATAATAATAATAACATGATGAAGAAGAAGAAGAAGAAGAAAAATGATAATGATAATAGTAATAGTAGTAGTAATAATATAATAATAATAATGATAATAATAACGATAATGATAATGATAATAGTAATAGTAGTTGTAATAATAATAATAATAATACTAATAATAATAATAATATAAAATAATAATAATAATAATAATAATAATAATAATAATAATAATAATAATAATAATAATAATAATGATAATAATAAATAGCATATGTGTAGCACATAACCCCGCTCTACGGCAAGCTATATGCACCTTACACTATATTATGATTGTTATTACCCTTGCAAACCATAGAACATTCAGAAACATTCTCAGCTTCTCGAAAAGCCTAGTGTACTAGAATCTACATAATTACAGTTAAGCGCTCAAACACTACCAAACTGACAAGATTTTTCACTGTCTATAGCTGGATACTCATTCCCACTTGGGTGAAATGAGCAAAATTCGAGTCAGGGTCGTTTCCAAGAACACAACGTCGGCTCCCTGACGGGATTCGAACCCATGACCTTGCAGTTGCAAGTCTGAGAGCCCATTGAATGTATGCAAAAGCAATATCACACACAAATCAAATACAGACAACCTTATTTTCAGAAATGGAACAGACAAAAGTAATAGAAGAAAAGGAATGACAATGGAAGGAAATTGTTGATAAGAAAGAAAAAGACAATGTCCGAGAAAATCATTCCAGTGTATTGGCGTCTGTCGGTTGTGAGATATTCGATTCTATAATAATAATTTATTTTTTTGGGGGGGGGGGGGGGGGGGGTTGTTTGTTTTTGTAGAGATTTTTCGTCGCTCGCAACTGCATAAGGTCATATGGGCGCCAAGGGGTGGATGTCAACAGAGAAGTCCTTGCAGGGAATCAGGCTTACTCTGCTCACCTCTCTAGCCTTAACAGCACAATGTCTGTTTCGACTATCAAGGCACCCCGGAAATAGCAGGTTACAAGAGTGTGACAAATATAATAATATAGGAAAATGAAGATGCAATCTAGTAAGGATAATGAAATTATAAGCAACAGTTCCCTGTTGAAGTTCAGGTACAGTTATGAGCATAACATTGATGAATCAGCCCATTTTCAATTCTACTGTGCATAAGAACATGGTTAATGTACCCCCTTTGGGAATAGGTTAAATAAACTTTAGTCAGTAGCACTGCTACTGGGGGTTTAATTTTTGGTATCTCACAGTCCAATGCTTTCTGGGAAGAGCGACTGGCACTGCAGAAAACAAAGGAACTGGGTTTTTGGGTATGGAAAGAAAATTGGGACGGAAGAAGCGAAGTCTGTCAGCTGAAAAAGGAAGGAGCACTCCACTTCAGATAGAATGAGAGGTAAAAAAGGGGCGAGAGAAGGAGATACAGACAAACTATCATATGGGATTGAGAGATAGACAAAGAATAGAGATAGATAGACAGAAAGACACATAATTAGACGAACAAACCGGGGGAGGGGGGAGGGGGGCACCGAAAGATCCTGGGCGATAGTTTACGAGGGCCGACATCGCTAGAAGTGGTCAGAAATCAAGATTCACATTGCAACGCGATGCAAATAACGGGTGTGGCCAGACAGCAGCAACAACGCTTCCACGCCTGCTTGGGTTTTCTGGGCGGGATCCACAATGCTCGGCGTACATTACTGACCCTGATCAAAACGCCGGGGACGTATAAAACAATGCGGGGAAGGAATAAATACATAGCCATGATGAATATCGCGAGGAAGAACCACACCCTCCCCCCACCCCAAAAAAAAGGAAAAAAGGGAAGTGAATTTCTGAGCTTAGCGCTGGAGGGAGAGAGGGAAGTACAGGACACTGGAGCAGTAAGACTTGGAAAATTGTGGGCGGAAGCTAGGGGGTATTTATTATTTTTATTATGATCGATACGAAGCTAAGGAAGGGGTTAAAGGTTAAACGTATGCATTAAGGCCAGAGCTTCGTTACTGCCACTACTTTCATCCTGTTGTATATTTTACTTCTTTCTTTTATGACGTTGGCTTTTAGCTAGATACAACTTCCGTTCAATTGAATTCTTATCCCTACCTCGGCTTGCTACTTTACCTACCGTTACCAGTGTCTCTTTGTGTCTATTAGTAAATTTTCCTGATTTAGTTTGTGCTGTATTTTAAAGGCAGCTTTTCTAGATGTTGTATTTCGGTATTCATCGTGGTATTATTTCGGGGGGGGG
>NW_004797618.1:637488-639206 GCF_000002075.1 Aplysia californica
AGGGGGGAGGGATGGGGGTACGTCAGGTCATCATTACGATATCCTTCAAATACGACCACGCTGGATTGCCAAGTAATTGAGGCTCCCTTTGAGTCGAGCGCTCGCTTCAGACCTCCTCCAAACTAGCCATATTCGATCTGTGAGTCATTGGTTCACTATAATAATATTCTTTTTTTGTTCTTCACCAGAATGTACTTTTAACGTGTAGCACTTTTAGATACTGGGTGGCTCGTAGGTTCTTTATTATAATAACTATCAAGTGCCTTCTGTTTCTTTTCAACAGTCCAACTCAGACTTTGATAAGTAGTCCGATTTTATATTATTCAGAAAATTTGAATTTTAAAGTAAAAATCTTTAAGTTACAAAAACAACATATGAAACGTGCTGACAAAATGAGTTACTTCTTGGATTCGAGTCCAGTCATGGAAATAGATACATCATACATATATGTTTTTGAAATACATAAATATGAAATAATAACAGGCATATTGCACTTAAAGAATATGGCATGTCAGCACGTCTCACATATTGTTGATTATTTTAATTGTTGTACTTTATTGAGAAAAGAACAAAGTATTACAGATATTTCAGTTAAAGGCTGTGATGATAGTGTAATGATTTCTTGTTGTAGTGGCGGCCATGGTAGAGAGAACTACATAATGTATGTGAGGCAGCGTGGTGGAATCAGGCTCTCGTCAAAATAATCACAGTGAAGAAACCTGCATTTTTCCGCCGGTTTGTGAATTTTTATCAAATTTTTGTTTTGCTCAACACTTTTCATCCCCATTAAAGAACTCATTTCTGTGTGGACTTTTCATAAAAAACGTTGATTAAAAGCACAAAAAAGTACATTTTCAGCTACCACGGACTCTTAAGCTAAGGAAATAACTAATATGTGGCGGCCATTTTCTCATTAATTTTACCTCTGAAAACAGGTGACCCCCCACCTCCTTCATTTGCAAATACCCCGACTTGTATTCAAGATAAATGGATATTGTTTTCATCCAAATAAAGACAAGCAAACAAGCTTTAAGAGGATGCCAATAGCTCTACATGCCCCCAAAATGACGAGAGCCTGATTCCACTGCGCTGCCTCACATATTTTTTCGTGTTTTGTGTCAGTTCTCGTAGGATAAACAAGGCAACGTCATCCGAGTTATATCTTCAAAGAAACAAAAGGAACGTAGTATATTTGATGTATGTTTTACAAATTTCTTTAGAGGCTCCAAATAGAACTACCTAGACAAACGCTGTTTTATTCCTACCAATTTTCTTCATCTAAAACGACGCTATAATTAATTCCTCCTAACTTTTCCAGTAGTTGGGAATTGCTCCTGGGACATTTCTGCAATATTATAACACCCTGTCTCATGCAATTCGGCCCGCATCAGTTAGTTGCTTTGGTTTCAAGTCAGGTTTCTATGCCCTCTTCCCATCCTCTCAAACTTCAAGAGGAAAAAAAAATCTTACGTCGCTTACTAGATTGTTTTATAATAAAAAAGAAAAAGAAAATTATAAATTGTTCGAATTCTCAGAGATTAAATTACTTCAGATACTTCGTCTTTATAAAAGAGTTAGGAACACATTACTGTTTTTCCCCGAATTTTGATAGGTCAAAGAAAATAACTTGGTTTAGACAGGGAAACATTGGTACGGACAGACTTGTGCCCGTTTTTGTTTTTTGTTCTTGTTTTTTTTTAATTTTTTTTTTATGTTTT
>NW_004797618.1:642165-643157 GCF_000002075.1 Aplysia californica
CTACCATTGTTAACGACCGAGACAAATTTCTCCCTGCGAGATGAATAAAGATTATCATTGTCATTGTCATTGTCAACTATTCACCTCATCCTCCATCCTTCTTATTTTGAGTTTGTTATTCTCCTATAACACATCTAGTTTTCGGCACTTATATGACCATGGTGTGTTGCAAATGCCGTAAAACTCATATTAAAGCATTTCTGAACTGGTCCGAGACTATATTCTATTGTAGAAGAGAAAAGAAATCATCATAATATTAAACAGGCAGTCGTTTTGGACAGTGTCGTTATAATAGTAATATTATAATTTTTCAAAAGCAAGGGGTAATGTGGGAAAAGTGGTCTCTCTTATAGCTGACTGTCTTGGACAGGTGGTTGTTAAAACAAGTTTGTGGGTGATTGGCGGGTGATCTGGTGTGGTTTCCTCCTTCTTTACAATCAAACATCTATCGCCCTTACCCCCTTTCTTTTTTTAAAATGTTTGTTACTCTCTTGTAAAACCCCTAATCTTCTGGCGCTCATATGACCTTATGCAGTTGCGAGCGCCGTAAAACCTCTTATAAAATTTAAACTAACTAACTGCAGGTTTGTATGTAGGCTAGTAACTTTTCAAACGACTCTTAGATGTGGTCACTAAGCAACTGAGGTAATTAAATCCCTAGGGTGCAAAACGAAAGAGGAAAAAATAACAAAATGGGAAAGCATTAGGTCGCTAGGACTGCGATATATCATTATCACTAGAAGCAAAAGCGTCAAATCTTGTCTGAGCCTGTTAAAGTACCCACATAATCGTCCTTCAACGCAGACATATTATCTGTGTGGCAGCCTTAGGAATCCAGGTAAAAGAGGGCAGTAATTAAAGTTCAGCTATGGGTGAAAATAGTTGAGTTTTTTTTGGTTTGTTTTAGTAAGAGTTTTACGGCACTTGCAACTCAATACGGTCATATAAGTGCCGAAGATTAGAGGTGTTACAAGAGAGTAACAAACACAAAA
>NW_004797618.1:643257-645544 GCF_000002075.1 Aplysia californica
AGAGAGAGAAAGAGAGAGAGAGAGAGAGAGAAAGAGAGAGAGAGAGAGAGAGAGAGAGAGAGAGAGAGAGAATGTTTTACGGAGCGGGTTGTCATGTATTTACTAATATCCTGTCTTATTGTGAGAGTATGCGTGAGTACACCTAACCTTTGTAACGTCTACTACCATTGTTAACGACCGAGACAAATTTCTCCCTGCGAGATGAATAAAGATTATCATTGTCATTGTCATTGTCAACTATTCACCTCATCCTCCATCCTTCTTATTTTGAGTTTGTTATTCTCCTATAACACATCTAGTTTTCGGCACTTATATGACCATGGTGTGTTGCAAATGCCGTAAAACTCATATTAAAGCATTTCTGAACTTGTCCGAGACTATATTCTATTGTAGAAGAGAAAAGAAATCATCATAATATTAAACAGGCAGTCGTTTTGGACAGTGTCGTTATAATAGTAATATTATAATTTTTCAAAAGCAAGGGGTAATGTGGGAAAAGTGGTCTCTCTTATAGCTGACTGTCTTGGACAGGTGGTTGTTTAAACAAGTTTGTGGGTGATTGGCGGGTGATCTGGTATGGTTTCCTCCTTCTTTACAATCAAACATCTATCGCCCTTACCCCCTTTCTTTTTTAAAAATGTTTGTTACTCTCTTGTAAAACCCCTAATCTTCTGGCGCTCATATGACCTTATGCAGTTGCGAGCGCCGTAAAACCTCTTATAAAATTTAAACTAACTAACTGCAGGTTTGTATATAGGCTAGTAACTTTTCAAACGACTCCTAGATGTGGTCACTAAGCAACTGAGGTAATTAAATCCCTAGGGTGCAAAACGAAAGAGGAAAAAATAACGAAATGGGAAAGCATTAGGTCGCTAGGACTGCGATATATCATTATCACTAGAAGCAAAAGCGTCAAATCTTGTCTGAGCCTGTTAAAGTACCCACATAATCGTCCTTCAACGCAGACATATTATCTGTGTGGCAGCCTTAGGAATCCAGGTAAAAGAGGGCAGTAATTAAAGTTCAGCTATGGGTGAAAATAGTTGAGTTTTTTTTGGTTTGTTTTAGTAAGAGTTTTACGGCACTTGCAACACAATAAGGTCATATAAGTGCCGAAGATTAGAGGTGTTACAAGAGAGTAACAAACACAAAAAAGAAGGAGGAGAGATAGGGACGATATATGTTTGATATAGGAAATAAGAAGCCAACCATAATTGTCAAGCATGGTTGATAAAGTATACTTAGCGTCAATAAAAACCAGACACATTTTAATTGCGTGTTTCATGAAAAGTTGAAAACCCATTGAGCTGAAATTTTCCACACGTGATTGAGAACCCTTGACATTCCTGATCAGCCTGCATTTATGATCGGGTGCCCTGTTAATAAAGCTCAGGTCTTGTTTTGTTAAAAACCGTTTTTTGTCATTTTTCTCGAACGTTTTTGGTTTTTTAATTTTATTTTATGGGCTTTACACATCTTTTATCTGTAGCCAAGAATAAAACGTTAAAAGTTTCATTTCAAAACATCTAATTCTAAAGATACAGCATGCCGCATTTAACGAACGAAGAGCGCAATCAGGCAGTTGGTATGCTGAGGGCCAATACGCCAGTAGCGAATGTTGCAAGGACCTTCAATGTGACAATAGACACGATATATCGACTAATGAATCGTTTGCAGACGTCTGGATCCGTGCAGGATGGTCCCCGGACGGGTCGTCCTAGAGCTACAACACCAGCCCATGACCGGTACATTCGGGTCGTGCACCTACGAGATTGCTTCCGGCCTGCTACCAAGACAGCCAGGTAGTGGAAGGGACGGAGAATCATAAGTGCCCCGACTGTGCGCCGACGCCTTAGACCTCAGCCGATCACTTTGGACCAGCTACGTACAACACTTAAAAACATTATGGAACAACATACCACAGCATTCCATTCAAAGACTTGTGCGAAGCATGCGGCAGGGGGGCACAGAAGTCGCCAATGCCCACAGCGGCTATACGCGGTATTAACTGTGACTTTTCATTTTAGGGCCTACAATTAAAAGATCAAATTTCAGGAAATAAATTTCATATCTAAAAATTGTTTTCTGTGTAATTGATTTGTAAAATGTTCAAACTTTCCTTATAGAGAGATTGTTTCTGGTTAAATTCAGTCTTTCAATACAAAAAACACAAAAAAAAAGGGGTGTCTGGTTTTTTTTTGACGCCAAGTATATTTTTAAGCATTATTTTTTTGAAGCACTTAGTAAGTGTAGGAACGACTTTTTTGTTCTTCTTTTTGTCGTGAGC
>NW_004797618.1:645649-647827 GCF_000002075.1 Aplysia californica
CCTAGATGTGGTCACTAAGCAACTGAGGTAATTAAATCCCTAGGGTGCAAAACGAAAGAGGAAAAAATAACAAAATGGGAAAGCATTAGGTCGCTAGGACTGCGATATATCATTATCACTAGAAGCAAAAGCGTCAAATCTTGTCTGAGCCTGTTAAAGTACCCACATAATCGTCCTTCAACGCAGACATATTATCTGTGTGGCAGCCTTAGGAATCCAGGTAAAAGAGGGCAGTAATTAAAGTTCAGCTATGGGTGAAAATAGTTGAGTTTTTTTTGGTTTGTTTTAGTAAGAGTTTTACGGCACTTGCAACACAATAAGGTCATATAAGTGCCGAAGATTAGAGGTGTTACAAGAGAGTAACAAACACAAAAAAGAAGGAGGGGAGATAGGGACGATATATGTTTGATATAGGAAATAAGAAGCCAACCATAATTGCCAAGCATGGTTGATAAAGTATACTTAGCGTCAATAAAAACCAGACACATTTTAATTGCGTGTTTCATGAAAAGTTGAAAACCCATTGAGCTGAAATTTTCCACACGTGATTGAGAACCCTTGACACTCCTGATCAGACTGCATTTATGATCGGGTGCCCTGTTAATAAAGCTCAGGTCTTGTTTTGTTAAAAACCGTTTTTTGTCATTTTTCTCGAACGTTTTTGGTTTTTAAATTTTATTTTATGGGCTTTACACATCTTTTATCTGTAGCCAAGAATAAAACGTTAAAAGTTTCATTTCAAAACATCTAATTCTAAAGATACAGCATGCCGCATTTAACGAACGAAGAGCGCAATCTGGCAGTTGGTATGCTGAGGGCCAATACGCCAGTAGCGAATGTTGCAAGGACCTTCAATGTGACAATAGACACGATATATCGACTAATGAATCGTTTGCAGACGTCTGGATCCGTGCAGGATGGTCCCCGGACGGGTCGTCCTAGAGCTACAACACCAGCCCATGACCGGTACATTCGGGTCGTGCACCTACGAGATTGCTTCCGGCCTGCTACCAAGACAGCCAGGTAGTGGAAGGGACGGAGAATCATAAGTGCCCCGACTTGCGCCGACGCCTTAGACCTCAGCCGATCACTTTGGACCAGCTACGTACAGCACTTAAAAACATTATGGAACAACATACCACAGCATTCCATTCAAAGACTTGTGCGAAGCATGCGGCAGGGGTGCACAGAAGTCGCCAATGCCCACAGCGGCTATACGCGGTATTAACTGTGACTTTTCATTTTAGGGCCTACAATTAAAAGATCAAATTTCAGGAAATAAATTTCATATCTAAAAATTGTTTTCTGTGTAATTGATTTGTAAAATGTTCAAACTTTCCTTATAGAGAGATTGTTTCTGGTTAAATTCAGTCTTTCAATACAAAAAAACACTTAAAAAAGGGTGTCTGGTTTTTTTTTGACGCCAAGTATATTTTTAAGCATTATTTTTTTAAAGCACTTAGTAAGTGTAGGAACGACTTTTTTGTTCTTCTTTTTGTCGTGAGCGTCTTGTCATTGATAGTTGACTAAAAAAATAAAAGCAACAAAAAACCCCCCAAAACCCCCAAATAAAACCAACCATTAAAGATGTTTTGAAACTTGAAAACCACAAGTAATCTACAACAACTTCTTTATCGGCAATTTGCATTTTATACGACGTGAAGTGTGTTTCACAGTTCTAGACTTTGATAAAGAAGCCTTAAGTCGTGGTTCTTTATGTTTTCTTCTGTGGCAATTTGTTCTTCAGTAGACACAAACATACACACACACACACACACACACACACACACGCACGCACACACACACACACACACACACACACACACACATACAGACACACACACACTCACACACATACACATACAGGTACACACATACAGCCCCCCCCCCCCCAAATACACACACACAAACACACAATGACCGGATTAGAAGTGATTTTGCGGGCTCGGAATCCTACTCGTAAAAAAAATCTCGAAATAGACTAGCTGCAACGTATTAGGCCTCCCAGTAGATTATGATAAATTACCTTCTGGATAAAGAGTCGGAAACGTAGATGATTGCGGGGGTTTTAGGCTGTACATAGTTCGTTGTGGGTCGGGGTGGGACAGCGGGGGCCAGTGAAACTCTAAACCAAAGGCACCGACGCCGTAAATCAGACAATCTTAGAAATTGGTATGT
>NW_004797618.1:648656-650768 GCF_000002075.1 Aplysia californica
TGGTGAAATCGGGCGATCGTCAAAATAACAAATTCAGAGAAACTGGGTACTTTTCCGTTACTTGGGCAGTTCTTATTAATGTTTCCTTTTTTCTTTTTTCTTTCTTTCTTTTTTTTTTTTTGCTCAGCTCAACACCTTTCATGTCCATCTAAAAACGTATTTCTGTGTGAATTTTTTTGAAAAACTTAGATCAAAGGCACAAAAACGTAAATATGCAGTTTTCAAGAGCAGCACAGTTTTGCAAGTCGCCAAACATCGGAGGCCTTTTTCGTACTAATTTTGTCTCTCATGCCAGACGATCCAATCGGCTTGATCAACCTTACATGCAGTGACAGCTTTAGTAAATGTGAAGCCGGCAGACAAAATGAGGTACTTCTCGGATTCAAGCCTTAAGGAAATAGATACATCGCGCTTATAGGTGAAGTTTTTGCAATCTTTATGCGAGATAATAAAATACAGGTAATAGTTAAAGAATATGGCATCAATAGCAAATCTACAAATTTGACCCGAATTTCGATTCTTGGCCAATATCTCCATTAATTGTGGATTGCGAGATGTAACACATTTTGTCAGCACACATTACGAATACTTCATACCGCAGAGGCTTTAAGATTGTCAGAAAATCTGAAAGACAGAAGGGGAGACAGGGTGATGAAGAATGATGAAAAGTGTGAAAGAAAAAGAGAGAAAAAAGCATGGCCCATGCAAACTATTCTGTGTGTGCAAACATTTTCATGAAATTTTAATGGCGTGTGTATGTGTATGTGTGTGCGTGTGTATGCATGTGTCATGGGTGTTTGTTTTTAGATCAGACTAGCTGGGCCCCGTTTCGACGAAAGGAATGATCGGTGCTTTAATATCAACTAAAATACATTGGCCTACTATATTTACACTCTACTGGAATGGGGCAACAAATCTTAAGAGATGCAAAAAATTAGAACGTCTAGATCTATACTCTCAAAACAAATTGCGCCTCGCGAAATATCACTTCCGGGTTTTCTAAAATTACAGAGACAGAAGTGTCGGCCTAGAAAAGCGATCGGCGAAATGAAGAAATTTAGCTTTTTTCAGCAAAACTGTCTCAAAGTCAAAACTGAAAAAACCAAGGGCGTCATAATCTGGAGAACATTTTAAACAATATTTTTGCAAAAATCGCGCGTCGATCGATGCTGCCATTAAAAAGCCTTTTGAATAGCAAAATTCGGCCACCACAAATAGATAATAGATAAAGTAGCAACAGGACTTTTTTTTTCACTGTCCACAACTGAACACTTTAATTTTAATACTGTTACTTCAATCAGATAGCAGCATTCTTATTTTGAATTCGAAAAGATTTTTATTAATATCTAGTTCCTATAGAAGAGTCGACCTAATACAGATCTCCAGGCATAAGAACTATAATAATAATAAATAATAAATTGCATTTGTATAGCGCATATCCCCGACACTATATTAAGAACTTAAAAAAATATATATCCACGATTAAATTGGTCGCTTTTAAGGACAAGCAGGCTACCCCAGATTCAGGGGGTTTCCAGAAATCTTGACCTACACCCACAGTGGGCGTTGCCCTACCTATAGAAGAAGTTTGGTTTCATTGGTATGTATATTTGTTTGGTTATAGAGAAAACTCTCCTTGTCTTTTAAAGAAACTGAACGAGGCGAAAAAACTTTACTGTCGATTTTCTCAAAACAACATTTGTCGGGATAGCCCCTTGTGCATAAAAGCGACCAATTATTATGCACAAAAAACTCTTGGTAAAGATTAATTTGGATACTCCTCGCATTTTCTTAAATTGGCCTTTCGTACATGAAGACTCAAACACAGTCCCATAAGGAGAGGATGGTCCAGAATCAGATGTGTGCACTGGGTCAAGGAAAAATGTCTAATTGGGGGACATAAGTCTACTGTTGTCACAGAGGGGTAACTCTAAGGTCAGGGCCTCGTTACTTAATGCCCACTTCTCAAAGCATGGCGTGCCAACGGGCTCTGTATAGAGTGGAGCTAATTGGGGCTCGGGGTACGACATGTAGAATTATGTTCTCTCTTTCTCTCTCTCTCCTCTCTCTCTCTTTCTCTCTCTTTCTCTCTCTCTCTCTCTCTCTCTCTCT
>NW_004797618.1:651241-659004 GCF_000002075.1 Aplysia californica
CTCTCTCTCTCTCTCTCTCTCTTTCTCTCTCCCGCCCCAACAGCCAAACGCCACCATTTATCTGTTTAGAGTGCGAACAACAGCCAAATAGATGAACAGTTCTCAGATGTGGACGGAGACTAGTGTCTTAACTACTCCCTCCGGAATTCCATTTGGCTCATTATTTATTTAGCTTCTAATTCCAGACTGCAGCGCGCACTTTTCTCAAGTACAGCAGTCAGTGAGTGGTGTGGCTTTGTCAACCCACCGTATGTTTCTTCCTGCTCCTGTTAGGGGTAGGGTATAGTTTTAGTTTTAGTAAGAGTTTTACGGCACTTTGCACTCAATACGGTCATACTCCTGGTAGGTAGGGGATAGTTTCAGTTTTAGAAAGACTTTTAGGCAACTTGGCACACAAAAAGGTCATAGAAGTGCCGAAGATTAGAGGCTTTACAATCGAGTAACAAACACAAAAAAGAGGAGAGATAAGGAAGACAGGTATTTGATGGGAAAGAAAAAGAACACTCGCTGACCACCTACAGTGATGGGGTATGAATCGAAGGTGAAGGTTTTGCACCCTTATTCAGTTTCTTTAAAAGACAAGGAATGTTTTCTTGACAACCCCAAAAAATATACACACCACTGAAACCAAACTTCTCCAAAAGGTAGGGCAATGGCCACTTTTGGTTAGACCAAGATTTCTGGAAATCCCCAAAATGTGGGTTAGCCCGCAAGACCAATTCCAAGCACAGTTGGTAGATTCTGAATTCTTGCTAGTGTCTCAAAGGAAAAAATGCTGTCTGACTTCAACATTTTTAAAAACTGGGGCTTCATTCAAAACAAAAATACGGACATTATTCTAGCAACATGACATGATAAATCTTGCAGAAATAAGCACAACCGTTACACTTCATTATTTTTGTTTGTTTTTGTAAAGTGTTTTACATCGCTCGCAACTGCATACGGTCATATGAACGCGCGGTACACACCTAATATTTTCAGTAGGTAGGAAATTTTGAATTTTGCCCGGGTGGCGGCCGAAACCTACTCTTATCGATTTTAGACCATCAAGGGATCTTTAACGTGCGCAATTTGCACACGGGTCCTCCGAAATTTTTCGCCATTGTCCGAGAAAGCTAGGTGGAGATCTTTCCTACCAGAAGGTCAGGGGTGTGGCAGAAAGACAGCAGTAAGGAGGAGCCAAGAGGAGCAGTAGAAAGGTTGCAGAAAGAGTCAGGAGCCCAGAGGAGAGGGCAAAAGAGGTGAGGGGGTGGGGGCAGAAAGTTGAAATGAAAGCAGACAACAGAACATTGCTGGAGAGCAGGAAAAGAGGTGAAAGGAGACAATTTTAGAGAAGAACATTTTTCGGTCACTACCTGGATTCGAACCCGGTACCTTTGAATGAGAGGCCAACACCTTAACCTCTAGGCCACGAGAGCCCCCACACTCCATCAGACACACTTCCCATTTGACATATCTAGTTAATGACTTGTCCTGCTTATGCATCAGGACACACGGGGTCAGGATATAGAACAAACTCCTCTTGAATGTGTAACAAAATAAAAACAGTTTTGTGTTATCTGATTTAAATGTTTCTTTGAAACAGTATTCTAATCCCTGAAGTTATCGACCGACAAAACAAAGCGGTGTTGGCGGGGGTACGTGAAAACTTTAAAACCAATTTGATGTGGGTGGTTGGCGTGTGCTCTGGTGTGGTTTGCTTCTTCTCTCCTATGAAACATCTGTCGTCCTTATCTCCCATTCTTTTTTTAAAGTTTGTAACTCTCTTGTAACACCTCTAATCTTCTGGCGCTCATATGACCGTATGCAGTTGCGAGCGCCGTAAAACCTCTACTAAAACTAAAACTAAAAACTAAAACCAACTGGAGTTCAAATACTGTTTGTGAAAGACGTGCTTGAAGAAAGGATGTGGGCCAGAAAAGCCAGGAGAAGACAAAGAGTGACTTGGATGGACAACATAAGAACATGGACTGGCCTGGATATGGCAGAATGAGCAAGGCCAGTTTGTGACGGCGAAGGATGGAAGGTCATTACACGTCAACATCTGATTCAGAGATGCCATCTCTAAGAACCCTTTGTAAGAGATTCAAACCGCTGTTTACTGTAACGTAACTTAGCACGTTGACAATAATGAGCTAATGGTAAGCTCGATAGAAAGAGGATTTGCACAGTTTCTAAGAGCTCTCGATGAGGAAAAAGGGATAACGGGTCTCTTGAGCAGCATGGGCTTTAACGAGTAAGAATGTGTTTCGTGCAGAAAAACGCAGTAGTAGAAGAACAGGCTTTCAAGTCCTCAAAGACAATGAGTAATGAGAGAATCAGAAAGTAACTATTCCAAAATGAATAGTCCGATATTGACTATGTTACCTCAGAATTACAAAGTTCTATCTGACATGTTTTGCCATTTTGAGTTACATAGACGATGATGTCAGAAAACGCCAAATACTAAGCTTATATCTGCTCTATCAAAAGCATAAGAATATACAGATCCGTTCTGAAGATATTCGAAGGAATGCATTTGAAAAAGGATGAAATTGTATGAAACTGTAAACAAAATTGACATCAATTTTGTCAAAATTAGGTATGGAGCAGATAGAAGTTAATAATTCTTTGATAGCGACTAATTAAACTTCAAAGTACAGTCACCCTCTTTACCTTATTTCAGAGGGAAAATATAAACGATTCTTTCAGTTCCTGCTCCGCTTTCTAATCCTATGATTTTGAACATAAACATAATGTCTGATCGATAAAGATGAATCCACCTAAATTCGAATGCATATTCGTCTTGAACGGTTGTCCTCATTACAAAAACTTGGCTAAAATGGGCAATCGGACGCTTGACCATTCCTCTCCAATAATCGCGTTGCCCAGGGTAGTTTTGAATTATCGAATTCATATCGTTTTACGTGCATTGCATTTCCGAGCAAAAAGAAGTTGATGTGCGCTCATTGTTATTGTGTTTTTCTCCAGTTATTTTCGTCTCTTTATACAATCAAAGCCCCAAGATCTGGAATGCTTTGTCTACTACTTTAAGAGAGATCAAATGTTTTTATTAATTCAAATGTCAGCTGAAGTCCTTTCTGATTTTAAATTAATAAGAAGAATATTAAAATTTGGAGTTATGCTCTTTTAGTCAGAATATAACGTTTTATGAAACTGTTGTACATTGTACTGTGTTGTACAGCGCTCAGAGCCTGTGTACTTTAATCGAGGTTGAGCGGTATATAAATTTCATTTACTATTATTATTATTATTATTATTATTATTATTATTATTATTAATGGGATAGTATGCTACGCCACTTGAAAAGCTATGTGTGTGTGTGTGTGTGTGTGTGTGTGTGTGTGTGTGTGTGTGTGTGTGTGTGTGTGTGTGTGTGTGTGTGTGTGTGCAAGGGAAACACGTGGAATGCAAAGTTAAGAATGTTCTTACTCTTCAAAATTTAGAACGTATAGTTGTCAGGGGTCAAAATGAAAAGTGACAGTTTTCAGTAACGTGTGATGACATCTGGCGTTGTCACATCTTCACATCGTCGACGCATGGACGGGATGAATCGAGACATTGTCTATTGAGTGATGATATTCCACTCTTCAAATAAGGCTTGTTCTAACTGAGCAAAAGGTACGGGGCTGGCGTGGTGTTGCAAGAAAGTGGCGATATAAAATGTCCCTCAGGGGCTCAATTGGAGTAGAATTTGGTGAATGCGTTAGCCATAGGTGCAGGAGTTGTTACTTTTGGGGAAATTGATTTGTCAAGAAGCCTTATGAACAGGTGAATTATCATGCGCGAATATTTGTCCATGGGCTTGATTTTGAAAGAAAAGTACATTGGTTCGAGAACTTGGTATATTTAGACTTGACCATCACACACCACGCTGTGCCCAGTGCAGTCTGTGCGAGATGTGATGGGGCTGCAGTTTTATGAGACAAACTAGGCAGCTAGCACGAAGGTTCCTATCTTTTAAAAGAAGAAGAACGGTCATGACAAAGTTCGGACTGTCATATCTAAGTCTCTTCGACTAATCCTGGGTCTTTGTTGGCCGGTTGAAATTGATTTCGTTAGGATGAATGCGTCCTCCCTCGGCTTTGTCTTTCTGCGTTCTACTCGCTTGGGTCTGTCCTTTTGGGAGCCTATCGTTGCCATGTGATCCCATGTGGCATACACAGTGTGTCTGTTCACGTTGAACCTTCTCTCGACTAAATATTGCGGAGTACCCACCTGAAGCATTTCAATGATGTGATTTCTTTCTGCAACATTTATTTGAAGCATGGTGAATCGATAAAAAGAAGCCACTTTTTAATGTGGCGAAAAATTTGGAAGGAGTCCAACTTTACGTGTGTTGTTTTTTGTTTTCAAAGTTACCCACATTTTCTCTCAGTATTTGGCAGAATATCAAAACATGACATCGTCAAACAAAGCCGTAGACCAGTGCACCTTAGTGAGTACAATTCAAGAACGACACAGAGTTTACGTGACATGTGTACACATTTCAAAGTAATCGGATGTGTAGATATTTAGCTACATGCTTATAAAATATGTGAAGTTAAAGATGTTAAAGAGTATTTTATTTTTTATACAGTAATTGAGATTAAGACTGTCTTCGTAAAACCAAACATTGAAACCTCTCATTTCTACTCCTTTCGATAACCCCAATTGTGTTGAAATCAACATCATACACAAAGCGTTAGGAAAAACTGCAGAAAGAGTTAGCCTTTTCACTTCTCTAATCAATTTAGGAAAAGAAAAGCCAGCAAAGCCGCACACTGCGGAGATGTACAGCCCTATGCTAAGTCAATGTTTGCGAGACAAGGAACAAGAGGAAGGGGAGGAATCAGTTTGCCAATAGTATGTGTTTGATCTCTCTGCCTGTCTTCCTGGGCCTGAATAATCGATAAACATTCTGTCTGTTCGCAGAGATTTCTCAGAGCATTTTGTTCTTTACAGTAGCTGGTGGGTTGATTTGGGCGATGTTTTTTTGTTCTTAGAAATATTATAGCTATCCATCTATCTATCTATCCGTCTGTCTGTCTGTCTGTCTGTCTGTCTGTCTCTCTCTCTCTCTCTCTCTCTCTCTCTCCCTCTCTCTCTCTCTCTATCTATCTATCTATCTATCCGTCTGTCTGTCTGTCTGTCTGTCTCTCTCTCTCTGTCTATCTATCTATCTATCAATCTATCTATCTATCTCTATCTATCTATCTATCTATCTATCTATCTATCTATCTATCTATCTATCTATCTATCTATCTATCAATCTATCTATCTATCTATCTATCTATCTATCTATCTATCTATCTATCTAGCTTTCTAGCTTTCTAGCTTTCTAGCTTTCTTTCTTTCTTTCTATTATCTGTATAATATTTTTGAATTAAGTGTGTGTGTGTGTGTGTGTGTGTGTGTGTGTGTGTGTGTGTGTGTGTGTGTGTGTGTGTGTGTGTGTGTGTGTGTGTCTGTCTGTCTGTGTTTGTGTGAGAGCGTTTGTGTGTGTGTGTTTATATTTATGTTAACATACTATACTCGATTCCTTATTTATTATCATGTATGTATCTCTTATCTGGCTATGTCTCTGTCTTGTGACGTGTAGATTTATGAGAATCTGACTTTTTGTAAAGACTGAATACTCAGAAAACAGTTTTAAACGGGAGATAAAACTTATACTGGGGGCTCTCGTGGCCTAGAGGTTAAGGTGTTGGACTCTCATCAAACGGTCCCGGGTTCGAATCCAGGTAGCGACCGACACATTTTCTTCTCTAAATTTGTCTCCTTTCACCTCATTTCCTGCTCTCTAGCAATGTTCTGTCGTCTGCTTTCGTCTCCTCTTTCTGCCCCCACCCCCTCACCTCCTTTGCCCGTTTCTCTGGGCTCCTGATCTTTATGCGGTCTTTCTACTGCTACTCCTTCGCTTCTTCTTACTGCTGTCTTTCAGTCAAACCCCTGATTTTCTGGTAGGAAAGATCTACACCTAGCCTTCTCCGACAAGAGCGAAAAATCTCGGAGGACCCTTGTGCAAGTTGCGCACGTTAAAGATCCCTTGGTGGTCTAAAATCGATAAGAGTAGGCTTCGGCCGCCACCCGGGCAAAAATTCAAACTTTCCTACCAACTGAAAATATTAGGTGTGTCCCGCGCGCTCAAATGACCTTATGCAGTTGCGAGCGCCGTAAAACACTTTACAATAAAACAAACAAAAAAACCCCCAAAAAAACTTATACTTTCTTAGTTTTTTAGTTACTGTAACTGCTTTATCAACACAATCTAAACTTTAGGACAGACAGACACAACTAATGGCACACTTTCCCTTTCACAGCAGGAAACTGAACTCAAGTCTGTTTTCGCCCCCAAAAAGATCAACTAAAATTTGCAATTTTACATGCTGCGTCGTTTGAAAGGATGGAAATATATCTCACTTCTGGAACTACAGATTTAACATTCTAGTGCTATTTTAGATCCTCATAGTAATTATGCGTGTGTTTCTCATGCTTTTGGAAGAGAAGGAATTGACCTAGGTGGGTTTTGTTTTGTAGGTTGTTGTGGGGTTTTTTTTTGGGGGGGGCACCACTAGTAGTTCCTGCTTCTTTACTTTCCCTCTGTTTTTTCTGTCTGTTTGTCTTACTTTTTCCAAGCACTGAATAACCATTATTGTACTGATATGCTTGTCTTTACTGAAAACAAATAAACAAACGCGAAAATGTATGTCGAATGTGCTGTATAATACCTGTGCATTTAATACATCTTACGATCTAAGTAACATCTATGTGCATTTAAAAAAGCTGGTGGTCTCAGTTACTGAAAAAGTGGAACTGGTTGTTCACCCTGAGGTAACAGACTTGTTAACCCTATCCGTACATCATGTTTTTCTATCGTATCCATACGACGTGGGGAACTCTGTGCCACCACTTAACCCTATCCGTACGTCGTGTTTTACTATCGTACTCTGTGCTACCACTTACCCTTTATCCGTACGTCGTATTTTACTATCGTATCCATACGACGAGGGGAACTCTGTGCCACCACTTTCCAAAGAGGAAATTTACTCGTTAATCCGATCCATACGCTTTGCCTAGCAGTCTGCCAAAATGATTTTTTGAGAAGTACTGAGAGTTTCAAAGAGATCTTCGCACTAGAAGTATTCTAAAATATGAAGAATACAACCCCGGGGGTACAAAATGACCCCAGGGCGTACAGCCTCGCTTTTCACTTTCTGTCATACACACGAAACATTGACCAACATGTGTGATAAGAAAAGGATTTTTAAGCACAAAAGATCTTCATCCCTTCCAGTTGTTTTTTCCAAAAGATAAGGACCCCATACCCCCCCCTCAATTTTTTAAAGAAAAAGGTCCTTAAAAGTAGCAAACAATTCGAACCAACATCCGGAGAAAAACCCAAAAGAATACAACAAACAAAACGAAATCTTTATTGATATGAAAAACCACACCCACATACAAAAACAAAAATATAATTACGGGTAAAAAAGCCACCAGAATTTCTATTTACTTTCTTCTTTCAGTGGGTGCGTAAGGAGAGGGGGGAGGGGGGTTGAGACGAGGGAGGGTGTGGGGAAGAACTAAGACGAAACTCAAAGGTTTCCTCTCACTTCCATTTCAGTTAAGACCTTGCCCTGGTGCGAAAATTGTCCCATCCAGTCTGTGTTTTAGTAGGGCCCAGTCGCCTTTTGCGCAGATTCCCAGAGGATTGTGCGAGGGAGTCCAGTGTTCCTTCTCATTAATTTTCTTTCAGGTTGGGATGGAGGGGGTGGGAGGGGGTG
>NW_004797618.1:659507-662366 GCF_000002075.1 Aplysia californica
GGGAGGGGTTCTGTAGGTGGGGAAGCCTGGAAGCCTGGAATAAAGGATAAATGGAGGTAGGGTAACTGTTTGATTAGTGTCCTTTATTTGTATTGTAGAAAATAGTCTCTTAATTGGAGACTTCAAGTCCTCCATCTTTACATAAGTGCAGAATAACATAAATTTAAAGTCTGTTTTAACATTGCTACTTTACCCCGCCCCATCCCCATCCCCACCCCAAAAGAATTGAAAAGAAAGAAAATGATATTATGATGGCAAAACAAAAATTTCAGAAAGAAAAGAAATAATATGCAAAATTAATTTCCAGCGAGTTTGATTGTGCACAGGACGTTAGAAATGAACCTTCGTTGTGGTTGCAGAAGCCCTGTCTCTACCTAGATGGTGTTATCTTTACTCAAAGGGAATTTCTGTTTTGACCAATCAACCACTTTGCAATCACCTCAAATACAGTTCGCTTTGGTTATTAAGACAGCCGCTAGACAAGAGAAAGAGAAAAGAGAAGACAAGTTAATTAATCTATTTCAGGAGACTCACTTTTTATGTTTAATGTTTTAGTAGAGGTTTCACAGCGCTCGCAACTGCATAAGGTCATATGAGTGCCAAGGGATGGATGTCAATAGAGAAATTTTTACAGGGAGTCAGGCTTACTCTGCTCACCTCTCCAGCTTCAACAGCACAAAGTCTCTTTTTTATGACATGTATAAGGGATACTGAAATTATTAACTGAAATGCTAGGGAGACAGCCTAAATAGAGCACTGTTTACTCGAAAACAGCAAAAATAAAATAAAATCCTCGATGTTTCTTTTCACTACTTGAGCAGTCTCTCTAAACTATAAAAACAAAAACGGGCGAAATTAGGTGGTCTTGCAGCTTCCGGTGAAAGCGGACTCAGTGGGTGGTTGGCGGGTGATCTAGTGTGGTTAGCTCCTTCTTTCCCATCAAACATCTATCGTCCCGATCTCTCCTCCTTCTTTTTTATGTTTTTTACTCTCTTATAACACCTCTAATCTTCGGGACATAAATAACCTTATTGTGCTGCAAGTGCCGTAAAACTCTTACGAAAAAAAAGAACTCCATCGTCGTAGTTTCTGGCCTCTGCGGGACGCCGCGGTTCAGCGCCTTATTGTTTAGCTAGGGGTTCTCGTGGTACTGGTCAATGACGCACCCTACTAAACAGCCACCTTAATGCCAAGTCACAAACACTGCTTTGCGCTTTTTGTGGGTCTGGGTTCTCTAACCACTCGGTGACTGGTGCTTCCAAACTGTAAAAAGTAACAGGAAAATAAAGGAGAAGAAAAAAACAAGGTCAAATTTAGTTGCCAATAACACTGTTAGGCTAGTAGTTCGCTATTTGCTTAGAGGCCACTTTCAAAGTAGGGTCTACTTTCGCCGTTCCAAATTCATTTTGTTTTATAATATGTGTAAATGTTTGCTAAGAGACGGAAGAGAAGTATACAGCACATCAGTAGAAAGACGGAGACAGCATAAACGCGACTAGCCTAACCTCACGGGGGAATTGAATTGGAGTCTATTTGGGTGGAATGGCGGCGTGGGGCTGATTTTTGCTCTGGAAACTGGAGCATTGATGTATTCAGTTCCCTGGTAGTTGACCCAAGTCTCGAGAGGTCAGACAAAGATGGTGTATAACAAGATAGTTCACTCCTCTCTTTGAGCCAATATAAAAAAGTGTCCTAAAACACGGAGGCGCGCTCTTCGAAAAACTTTGCGAACAGAGTTCCCCTACTTGTGTGAAAAATATAATAAAAACGAAACTAACAAACTGTGCTATTCCTATTCTTCTTCTGGAGAAACGAAAGACATCTTCAAAACAAAGACTGCAGCGCCATCTGAAGCAATGGGCAGACTTCAACGGGAACCTTTAGCGCCGAGTAAACTATCTTGTATGAATGATATTTGGTTCAGGTAACTCAGCTGGTATCATATCGAGCAACGATGCTGAGTACCAAAGATCGTTCATTGTCAGAAATAGCTCAGCGTGCAAAGTTGCATACGGTGCCGGGTGACAGGGACAAGCCAACGAGATCTGAATGGTAGTTTTGTGAAATGTCACACTCTGAGGGTTAAACTATTGCTCGTCGTGTGAAAATCTTGCTCTGGGAGTCTGATTTATTCTAGCACGGCGTACAAAAATTGACACGATAAGCATGCGCCGTGACATGGTAAACCTACGTGTTCTTACCATATAAACGCACACCACACTGTCCCTGCCATAACATACAAATCGACCATCTACTAACGTTAGTATGTCTCCGAAAAAGTCTACGTGAAGGGACTGTTGATGATGCTCCACGTTCTGCAGATATCAGTGTGCACACACCAATCTTTATTCATGTGTACCAAGCCCTACTGTCCAGCCTGCCTTCAGGAGCCCTCTGGATACTTTTGCTGCTGCTGCTCCTAGTCCAGTCCTTCTGCTTCTGAAGAAGAGCCCAGAATGTCTTCTACTCCAAGATCTGCATCTCCAGTGGTGGCATCTCCTGGGCCCTCTTTATATACTATTATAACATTGCAGACCGACTAACTCGGCGACGATGTGGGTAGTTGGCGGGTGCTTTGGTGTGATTTGCTTCTTCTTTCCTATCAAACATCTATCGTCCTTATCTCCCTTTCTTCTTTTTGATGTTTGTTACTCTCTTGTAACAGCTCTAATCTTCTGGCGCTCATATGACCTTATGCAGTTGCGAGCGCCGTAAAACCTCTACTAAAATACGTTTATCGACGTGTGAAATTTTATTCATGGCTCTACAAGCGGCCAGGATTCAAACTAATTGCTCGGCAAGACGCTAGGCAAGATGCTCTACGAGATGATCGCCGTCTTAAATTATTGTTCGGCGAGC
>NW_004797618.1:663900-678433 GCF_000002075.1 Aplysia californica
CGAGAGAGAGAGAGAGAGAGAGAGAGAGAGAGAGGCGAGGGTATAATTACACAATAGAAAAGGATTGCTCTCTTTAATTGGTTGAACAAACAAACAGCATTAACTACAAGGAAGTCTAGTCGACTTTACGCATGCCTCAGGAAATCAATAAACCTTCGTTACTTCACGCATTTACTCCCGTCTTCCATTATCCGTTTAGCATTTTATAAGACGGATAATAACGTTTATTAGGTTTGCTGGTAGGTATTAGGTTAATACATAATAATGTACATAATGTACTTTCCTCTGTGACCTGGAGACGCACAATAGAGTCTGAAATGACGTCCAGGAACCATTCGTGGGGGACATTGACCAAGATGGTTCAAAACAGACAGAGCTAGAGATCCTCTGTTGCTGCCCTAAACGACAGAATGGCGTAACGGGTAGTAAGTAAGTAAGTCTGTTGCTGGCTAGCCTTTAAGTCATGGAGGTTTCAGGCTGTATAGAATGGTCCAGCTGCTTCAGTTTACATGCACCTCCAGCCTAGGCTTCCTCAGTCCCAAAGGGTCATTGCATTCCTGAACTGGTTCTAGGAAAACGGAGCGAATCAATTACCACAAAACAAAACAAAAAACACCCGAAAAGAGTTTAAAAGAAATTGAATCTAATCGATGTCATAGTGGTTCTCAGTAGTATAAGCTGATCTGGTCTTTACGTCGCTTGCTCATAAATGTAGTACTTAAACATGGAAAATGGAAGGTTAAGAACTTTCAGCTGTCGTTGTTTTGTTTTTTCTCCTTTCCATTTTTTTACGCTTTCTCCATTGTTTGGTTTTTGTTAAGGGTTGCCTTGTTGCTGCTTCGGAAAAGGTGGTAAAAGTTAAATGCTTACTTTGCTTTTTGTGTCTCCTATTTAAGTTATGTGTTAATGATATATTTAGAAGTACATTTATTAGTTACCACCAACCCCCCCCCGCATTAGTTACGTCTTTTCATCCCAACCTGTTAACAGGATTTCAAAAGTTTGCTCCCGGTTTACCTCTAACTGGAATAGTATTTGTCCTCCATGCACCGCCACCTCACTGTTCACGAATCACATTTTTTAAGGAGAGTCTTGTTTTTCAATTTTCATGGTGAATATTTTGTGAGTGCTGCTCGCATCCCCATGACGACGGTTAGTTTGTGGTCCTGCCATAAAACGTTTTCATGGACATAATGTGTTCGTAAGGCACTTTACATGGATTTTTTCTCACTTCACGAAGGTAGAAATGGTTTCCCGGCCATAGACAAGATCTTGTCAGTATGTTAGTGTTTTACCTCCTATAAATGGCTGCTTGCGCTGTATGCTTCCCAGGAAGTTGAGTTTATTTCAGAATGCTCTGAGGTCTGCTGGGGTAATGGTATAGATTGTGAAGCGCCTAGAGCATGCTGTTGAGCTGGGATTTGCGCTATACAAATGCTATTTATTATTCTTATTTCATCGAGGGGTTAGTGTTTCTGCCTTTTCTGTGGACGACACAGCAGCACATCGGACACGACGCGACTATACTGCCGTGCCAAGGTACACCGACGTTTCTGCAAACATTACAAATTTTTGCACCTTCGTTTAAATGGACGCTTATACCCATTTTGCATCTTGTGTCAAAGGCAGGAAGACGTATCTGCACTAAAAATAGGATATTTCACTATGGCAAACAGACATAACTGAAGGGGCATGTCCATATTTCCAACGGCATAAACATCAATCCAATTATAAAAAGTGAAGATACGTCGCTCTGCCTTGGCACGGAAGTGTAACTTATCAAACATGTTCCCAACCCGGATGAACCATACCCCTCAGAAGCCTATTCACCGTGGAAAAAAATGGGATAAGTTTGCTGATTGCATTTGTTTTTCTTTTCTTTTTTTTTTTTTTTTTGGCTTAGAGAAAAAAGCAAATAAGCTAATTTTTTAGTGTATGATCTCAGATTAAAAGACATAATACTTTTTTCAAAAAGCTAACCGGAATTACTTTTAGTCGTGCGCTGTAAGCAAGAACTAAATCTACTTCATATAACAGCAGTTTCTTCAAGATTGTACTTTTTTCGGTTTACCTGAATGCTCTCTTACTTCTGTTTGAAGCACTTATTATAACAAGGCTGAATGTCTTGGTTCAGATCCTAAACATTCTATTCTTAAACTTGAGTTTCCTTTGAAGTTTTCATGTTTTTTTCCCCATTTATTTAGCTTGGTAGGTGGTGGAGCGGTTAGTTTCCTCGTCTCCAAAGCGGGAAGTCCAGGTTCGAGCCTCGGTTCGAACACGCATTTTTTTCGTCCCCTCCTGCCCACCCACCAGTAATAGGTACCGAACTTCGAGTTGGGGAAGTAAAGGCGGCGTGGAAAGGAACTGGCCATCCTACCACAGTATTATGTTGAAGGCCCAGGAAGTTGTCTCACTAACAAGGCAATCCCCAATGTCCGGGTCGGATGCGGGAACAACTTTATTTTTAAAATTTGTTTTTACTTAGCTTGGTACTATCAAAGATGGATATTGAATGCGAAGTCTTGCCTTAAAAAAAAAACCATGCAGAGATAAAGGGACCCAAAAACATACTACTCTGTTCTCCGACAAGTTGAGAATTGAAACTTGGTTCGTCAAAGAGATCTAGCTTTTTGTTGGATATGTATACCTTCCTTCCTCTGTTCTAACGGTTCTGGGCTAATTCACAGTTCGAAGGTTTGGTCAAAGAACAGACCCCAGATCAATAAAGATTCTTCTTTCATTTTGAACGTTTTGTTTGTTTCGATGCCAGCATCAGGAGAGTGAGGGGGGGGGGGGGTGAGTGAATGTGAGCTCTGTTCTGGGTCCCGTTCGCTCTAACAAAAGAGGTTCTTTTTCTGTTGACCTTTCATCTAGTTACAAGGGTCCAACTTCTGACACTCAGGCCTGAACAAAGCATCGTTAAAGGCGCTAAGAAATAGTCAAGTGATGTTCAGTAAAACAAAATTTAGCATCTAAATCCTTATATTTCAGGATTTTTAATGCGTGTATGTGGGGAAATTGGGGGGGTAGTTGTTGTTGGATATTTTCGAGACTTTTTACTCTGTTATCTTATTTTCTTTCAATTACAAAAATAGTGTCTTATTGCTTAGTGGGAATTGGACCGTTTTCCTGACAATCTCTTTTTCACCTCTCCACCTTATCGGTCACTGTAGTTCTTGTACGTTAACTGTTCCCTGTACTGTGTTAATAGCCGGCTCATCTGGGATACATATGACAAAGCATGGGGTCTTTGGTCTAGTGAGGTTTCTTGTCCAACTCCAAAGAAAGCACAGTGCACAGAAGGACAACCGTGGGGGAGATAGGAATTGACTGATCCATTGAGAATAGATTCGCCTATATTGTTTGCGCCAAAGAATTCACCGATTCTTCAACACAGTTACATAATTTCACAGTGATGTCTCTGTTCAATATTCATGTTACCTTGAATACCTGGAGGTATTATCTCTGACTCAGAGGTTTACGTGTAATAACCCCTCCCCCCCAAGCACACGCCTATCATTAAGGGTCGCCAGCTGCCGTTGCACATTCTGCTATATCCAGGCCAGTCCATGTTCTTATGTTGTCCATCCATGTTACTCTTTGTCTTCCCCTGGCTCTCCTGCCCCCTCACCCTTCCTTCAATATGGGGCACTTTGAATATCTGATCTGCTAGTTTTGTACAACGGCGTAACTGGGATAATACTTTTTTGCTCTCCGCTGGAACACGGTTTGATTTCTGTATCGGTCTGTATAGCAGCTCAACTAACGAGTCATTAATTCTTCTGAGTCGACATGGGTCGATGAGAATCAAAAGCTATTATTATGGTCTTTTTAGGCAGCGTGCTGCCGTAGATAATATTTTTAAAAGTTTGCTTTCAGTATTGAATATGCCGTGGCCTGTTGGATCTGTAGGTTTATTCTATGATGGCAAGCTGAAAACGAGTGCCAAATATAAGTACTCTTCATTGAGGGACCGATCGGGCTGCCAAAAGATGTCAGTTGAGTGGTTTGTGGCAACTGTGTTCTCTACATTTTAACCCTATCCGTACAGACCGGATTAACGAGTAAATGTCCACTTTGGAAAGTGGTGGCACAGAGTTCCCCACGTCGTATGGATACGAAAATAAAACACGACCAATGGATAGGGTTGACATTGTTGTGTTTTTACCCATTAATTAATAAACCGTGTGATGTAACATTATCTTGGTATGTTGTATCTTTTTTATTCTAGAATTGTAAACCAATTTCAGTTCGGGTCAGATAAACGAGGGTGGTTGGCGGGTGCTCTGGTGTGGTTTGCTCCTTCTTTCCTATCAAACATCTATCATCTTTATCTCCCCTTGTTCTTTTTCGTGTTTGTTACTCTCTTGTAACAC
Organism: Aplysia californica; assembly: GCF_000002075.1. Taxonomy (NCBI): domain Eukaryota; kingdom Metazoa; phylum Mollusca; class Gastropoda; order Aplysiida; family Aplysiidae; genus Aplysia; species Aplysia californica. Next base: position 668,277 of record NW_004797618.1, read on the forward strand.
TTCTAATCTTAGACACTTATATGACTTTATTGTTTGGAAAATGCCGTAAAACTCTTACTAAAACTAAAAACTAAAAGATCAGATAAACAGGCCGACTCTTCTCGACCGAGAGCCATCGTGGATAGTGAGGATTACATCCCCATAGAAAGAGGGAAAAGGTGGGCAGAGTAATAATGTATTTGGCAATTGATCTCTTTTCTTGTGGATGTAAGGCGATGATCTTGACCTTATACGTATCTATCTATCTATCTATCTATCTATCTATCTATCTATCTATCTATCTATCTATCTATCTATCTATCTATCTATCTATCTATCTATCTGTCTAGCCATCTATCTGTCTATTCATCTATATGTCTATCTATTCATCCATCTCTCTGTCTTTGTCTCTCACGTAAAAGTTCGAATAAGAGCATAACCTGACGTCCCACTTCCTCTTAACGCCCTCCTCCTCCCTCTACCCCCCACTCCCTTTCCCCTCGCTCTTCCCCCATCCCTCACACTCTTATACAAAAAAGGATAATACGTTCAAGACAAAACATTCAGGAAAAAAAAAAGCTTCCTATTCATCGACAGAGCAGCTTCCTTCCTCCTCCTCCTCCTCTTGCTCCTCCTCCTCCTCCTCCTCCTCCTCCTCCTCCTCCTCCTCCTCCTCCTCCTCCTCCTCCTCCTCCTCCTCCTCCTCCTCCTCCTCCTCCTCCTCCTCCTTCCAACAACAGAGTGCACGCGGCCATAAAGCTAACACTGTGTTTAGCTTTCAGGAATGCCCGTGCCATTGACATAATGCCGGACGCGCGCACAAGATCAGCTTCCGGCGGGGCCCAAAAATCGATTGATCAAAGTTTGCGCAGTTTGCACACATCATTAAGATTCCGCGGGCAGGCATTTGCAAGGGCATTTCTCGTGTGCTTGATACAAATGAGGGGGGTATCGTAGTTCAGAGAGCTCGTCTTGAAAATGTCAACTTTCCTCGGTTTTGTTTTAATGTTCTTACCTTCTTGATTGTAATTATTCAACTATCTATGTATCTGTTTCTGTACGAGTAAAAAAAGATGCTCGTCTTATTTTGCTTTATTATTTATTGCATATATGTTTATTTCTAAAGATTCACGTGAGTGGTTGGTGGGTGCTCTTGTGTGGTTTGCTTCTTCTTTCCTATCAAACATCTATCATCCTTATATCCCCTCCCTCTTTTTGTGCTTGTTACTTTCTTGTAACACCTCTGATCTTCGGCACTTATAGGACCTTATTGTGTTGCAAGTGCCGTAAAATACTTACAAAAAAAACCCTGGCTATCGATCAGCCTCAATAGTGCTGACATCGGCGAACCTTTCTTATTTAAACCTCTCTCTCTCTCTCTCTCTCTCTCTCTCTCTCTCTCTCTCTCTCTCTCTCTCTCTCTCTCTCTTTGGTGTAGAGGTAAGGCGATTCGCCGTCTCTCGCAAATGACCAGAATTTGTTTAGTTTTCATAAGAGCTTGATGGCACTTGCAACACAATAAAGTCATATAAAGGCCGAAGATTAGAGGTTTTATAAGAGAGTAACAAAAACAAATAAAGAGGAGAGATAAGGACGAAAAGTGTTGAATAGGAAAAAGGAAACAAACCACACGAGAGCACCCGCCAACCACCCACTGACTAGGGTTCGATTCCAATGCGTTGAATTAATTTTTGTTGTGTTTTGTTGTGCTGGTACTTTGGGTCCCCTACAGCTCGGGCTGATCCTGACAGGCAAGGTCAAAGTCTGGCTCCTAAATTACCTAAACTGTTTCAATGAGGGTGTAGATACATTTTATTTTTTCTAAAACTCCTCACTTACAATTAAGACATCACGAATTTTGTTTTTCCTTTTTCAGTATATGCAATGTTAGCAGTGTTTTCATATCCAATTGCCGCATTTACCGCTGTAAAATCATCGTAATAATGATATTATTATTCGTAATATTCGACGGCTTGGAAACATTAGAATAGATACCAGTATTACGCAATTGTCCAAGCTTCAAACTAAATTGTGCAGCTTTCAAAATCTAGACTGTCGTTTTCTGTGCTCTGAAAAGTATCTCTCGAGGGCGACGCTTTTGGATGATACTTGCTTCTTATTGATAAATTATCACATTATTCCATTTCTGTTAGATAGACCACAGAAAATTTCTGTCGAAGGTCTAGAGCTGTGCATTTGTTCCTGCTCTTTTCCCCTTGATTCTTTCCTTTACGCAGTTGCTTTCAAAGAATTATCACATTTTCTGTCTGATACTTTGTTACTTGCTTACTACCAGTTACGCCATCTGGCGTTTAGAGCAGCAGCAAAGGATCTCTAGCTCTGTCTGCTTTGGGCCATCTTGGTCAGCGCCCCCCACGAATGTTTCCAGGACTTCATTTCAGACTCTACTGTGCGTCTCCAGGTCACTTTGGGTCTGCCCCATTTGCGACGTTCTTCGGTTGTCCAGTGGAGGGCAGTCTTCACAATAGAGTCTGGTTCTCTTCTCAGAACATGCCCTTCCTTCTCTGTTCAACCTTATTCACGATTTTCCACTCTTTCCTGTTTTTGTATTTTCGCTTTCTGTCAGCCTGACCCTCCTGCTTTCTTTGGTTTCAATGGTTTTGTTGTTGTTGCTGACTATCTATCTGTCTCTGGGTCAATCTCTCTCTCTCTATCTATCTATCTATCTATCTATCTATCTATCTATCTATCTATCTATCTATCTCTCTCTCTCTCCCTCCCCCCTCTCTCTCTCTCTTTCTTCTCTAGCTCTCTGTATATTTCTCCTTTAACCTCCTCCCCTCTCACAACCCGCTCTCCACTTCCTTTTTTTCCCAACCCCTCATTCTCTTTCTACCACAACCGACCGTATTCTTTCTTTCCCTCTTTTTCAAAGCTCTGTGATATTACTTACGTCCCTATCAGTCCCCCGAAAAGGTGACAGCCATTTCCTGCAGCACTAAGCCCCTGTCCGTTCCGTATCTCTCCGTCACCCTGCATAACAACATGAAATTCAGACTCAAACTCTTGCGAGGAAACCACATTACCTGCTTTTATCTTGCAACCCCTGAACCAAATTGCGTCTAAGTGAATCGAGCTCTGGACATTCACCGGGGACGGGGAGAGCGCGTCTCCATTGGCGCTCTCTTCATTTACTTCAAAAAAGCAAATTACCTCCCGTTGTCGAGTCCCTTTTGTGAGGAGGGGGCAAAACAGGAGGATGAGGAGGGGCCTCGTGCGGTGGTTTTGGTGGAGCGGGGAAGAAAGGAAGAATGAAGGGCAAGGGGGTGAAAGAATAAAAAGGTGGTGTGAAAAGAGGATGAGATAATATGTATGTTGAGGACGAGGATGTGGGGGGGGGGGGGGGGGGGTGAAAGGGGCGTGAACTTGGAACGTCTGTATTTCTTTTTCCTCTTTCTTCCTGTCGTTTTTTCTCGTCCATTCTCTCTCTCCCTCCCCCCCCCTCTCTCTCTCTCTCTCTCTCCATCTCTCTTTCTCTCTCTCTCCCTTTCTCTCTCTCTGTATATATATATATATATATATATATATATCTATATATATATGTATGTGTGAGTGTGTGTGTGTGTTTGTGTGTGTGTGTGTGTGTGTTTGTGTGTGTGTGTGTGTGTGTACGTGTATACCCTTGATATAATATCGTATTATTATACTAGATCTTCTATATTAGAACGTTAACGTAAATGATCATCATGGCGACTCAAAAGACTCCACAGAAAGAAAGCAGACACCTTGGATGTGCTTGTTAGGTCAAATAAGTAACAAAAAGAAAGCTAAAATCTACTTTTACCGATTTACCTTTCAACTGAATCATTCTTCTTCTATTGATATAATATCGTATTATTATACTAGATCTTCTATATTAGAACGTTAACGTAAATGATCATCATGGCGACTCAAAAGACTCCACAGAAAGAAAGCAGACACCTTGGATGTGCTTGTTAGGTCAAATAAGTAACAAAAAGAAAGCTAAAATCTACTTTTACCGATTTACCTTTCAACTGAATCATTCTTCTGTTTGGAACACGGACTAAAACATCCTTACCAGCAGAATGGTTGGTAAAAAAAAGTAAAGTTTTTCCCGCATTCGATCCGGACATTTGGGATTGCCTTGTTAGTGAGACAACTTCCTGGGCATACGGCATATTGTGGTAGGATGGCCAGTAAAGTTCCTTTCCACGCCACCTTTACTTCCCCAACTCGAAGTCAGTACTAGGTACCCATTACTGCTGGGTGGGCACCAGGGGTGAAAAAAATCCATGTCCAAACCAAGGCTCGAACCTGGACTTAAAGTTAGTACAGGATGCTTAAAGGAGTGGCATGCCTTGCATGCAAAGACTGAGAGCAGAGAACGTTTTCCCTGTAGAAGTAGTACTCAGGTCTTTGGTAAAAAGTATGCTTTGGCCCTCCAAAGGAACTTACTTCACCTACACTTTCTCTGTGTTACATCTGGGGACTCCGTGGCATCATTTTTTTGCCGTATCATTTTTTAACCCTATCCGTGCGTCGTGTTTTACTATCGTATCCATACGACGTGGGGAACTCTGTGCCACCACTTAACCCTATCCGTACGTCGTGTTTACTATTGTATTCATACGACGTGGGGAACTCGGTGCCACCACAAAAATAAGCGAAATAAGTGTAGAAGGAGGAGGGAGAAACTGGATATGCAGGTAAGTGTGATTAAAAAGAAATACACTCAGAGAAACAAAGGGAGAGAATGACAGGCACACACACACACAACACACACACACACACACACACACACACACACACACACACACACACACACACACGAACACACACATACAGAGGGAGAGAAAGGGGAAGCGAGATAGAGAGAGAGAATGAGAGAGAATGAGAGAGTAAAAGCGAGAAAGAGGTTGGAGGGATGAGAAGGAAGGGGGGTGGGGGAGAAGCAGAAAGAGACAAACAGGCAGAGACTGGGACAAAGATACACAGACAAACAAAAAAAAAGAAACAGGGAAGATGGGGCGGCAGAGACAAAAACTATGGGTAAGGCAGCATGGTTAGGGGGAGGGGAGGGAGGCAGGAAAACGGAAGGGGGAGAGAAGCAGAAGAGGGATGGATTGAGGAATGAGGGCGTTGGAAGAAGGAAGGGGGAGGGGAGGGGTGAGGGAGGAGGGATAGAGGAAAGAAGAAATGATGGACAGAACAAAGTACGGCGCTGTTTCTGATCGCCTCATCACCAATACTATCACAGGCGAGCCCCTGGGCCTTGTCTTGGTCCCGTCTGTTCCCCGGCATAATAGCCCCGGAAATTGCTAGTTGTTTAGTTTTTCCCTCCTCCTTTTTATTCCAGTATTGTGAAGTTGCACTGACTAGGATCGACTGGGTCATATTGCTCCTAGCCTTTTCAAATCAGTTACAATTATTATTTTCCAGCTTCATTGCCTAGCGGTTTTGTATGGTTGCTTGCTTTAGTTCTGCTTGCGTTTCGTTTTCTTGTTGTTCTCCTACTTATGGCTGCTTTTTTGTTTCGTGACTTTTTTTTGGGGGGGGGGGGTCGTTTCGTTTCATCCTGGTTCTATCTTTTGTTTAATTTTTTTGTTTTTGTTATTTGGTTGGGTTTTAAAAAATTGTTTAGATTGTTATTTTATTTATTCTTTTCTTTTTTTGGCTTACTTTTTTGCGAGGGAGAAGGGGGAAGGGTGATGAGGGTGTCAGACAAAGAAATGTCTATTTTTATCTCTAGTTTCGTTTGGTAATATGGGCCTTGCTTAGCTTCAAACCGAGGCTATGTGTAATTACTTTTGACGGGTTCGGATTCTGAAAAAACACCCCTAAAGGCCAGACGTATGAGCATGTGTGTGTGCGTGTGTGTGTGTGTGTGTGTGTGTGTGTGTGTATGTGTGTGTGTGTGTTTGTGTGTATGTGTGTGTGTGTGTGTGTGTGTGTGCATGTGTGGGTGGTGGTGGCGGAGAGGGGCGGGGTATTGATAAGTTCTGGCATGCTTATTGTATTATGATGATTGTGAAAAAGCTGTATTATATTTCTTTAGGCACCATGAAAGGACTTCTATATTTTGTGAGTGAGTGGAAGAAGGCCTTAGCTACGCATGTGTCAACCAAAAACCTTTCCAGTTTGTTCCGTTATCATCGTATTTATTTCCTGTGGGTGGTTGGCAAGTGCTCTGGTTTGGTTTGCTCCTTCTAACCCTAATCGTCTTTATTTCTCATCCTCCATTTGTGTGTGTGTGTGTGTGTGTGTGTGTGTGTGTGTGTGTGTGTGTGTGTGTGTGTGTGTGTGTTACTCTTTTGTTTTGTTTTAGTAGAGTTTTTACGGCGCTCACAACTGCATAACGTCATGGACGCTATGTTACTCTCCAGTAACACATCTAATCTCTGATACCTATTTGACCTTATTGTGTATTGTGCTGTAAGTGTCGTAAAACTTACTACAACTAAAACGCCGTGATGAGAGACACTGAAATGCTGTGTCACAATCAGCACAAGCTCACCTCGATAGTGATGTCCTAAGCAGCCAGCCGCCTAAATAATCAGAATCGTGAAAGAACTAGAGCGTTTAACGACGTAACAAGTAATAATAATAGTTTTCTTCACCCCCACCTTCACCTATCCCGTAGACTGGATGTCCGTCTTGAAGATTTGGCCACCAGCTTCCTCCACTCTTTCCGGTTTTCAGCTTTTTTTAGAGTGTCTTTGAGTTCCAGGCCTGTCCATTTCTTGATGTTGTCTTCTCAGCTCTTCTTCAGTCTACCTCTTCGCCTTTTCCCCTGAACCCTGTCTTGCAGGATCATCTTAGCAAGGCGGGAAGGACGGGTGATGTATCTACTATGCTCAGATAAATGAAAGGTCCAAGGGAAAAACATCTTGTATAGGTTGTTGTTTTTCAATAATTGAAGATTTAAGTTGTGACGTTATTTGGAAAGTGTTAACGTATCTCCTATTTTATGCCATCTAGATATTCAGGGCTGAAACCTGATGAGTCGCCGAGTTGGAAAATAAGCTATACAGTGGGAAAACGTAGGACGTCAAGTATTGCTTTTTTGCTTTCTCAAAATACCAAAAAGTGACATCCTTTGAATGTCCCTTGTACCCTTCCAATGAAATACATTTCTGGACGTTAGGATCCGTCTTTTATGTTGTGAACAATAATACTACGATTTCAAGAACCGCCCCCACGTATGGTGGAATTTTTCTCGCTAATTTTACCTGTGCTATAATAATAATTAATAACAGATAGCTTATGAATAGCGCAAATCCCCGCTCAACAGTAGGCTCTATGCGCTTCACAATCTATACTATTACCCCTGCAGACCTGAGAGGATTCTGAAACAAACTCAACTTCCTAGGAAGAATACAGTGCAAGCAGCCATTTATAGGCGCTAAAACACTCAATAAACAGCCGGAGAGAACAATTGTGGCGACAAAGTTAAGGTTCATAAGACGCATGCCACGTATCCCATGGACAGCTAGAAAACAAATGAAGAAGTCTTGGTTGAAGCAAATTGTAGAAGACAGCTTGTGACGAATATAAGAAAGCGAAAGGCAAATATCTTGGGACACACAATGCAGAAAGAAGCATTGGAGAATATTGTAACAACAGGCAAGTTTGATGGAAAGAGAGGCAGAGGCAGACAGAGGGAAAAAGATACTGGACAAGATGACAACATGGCTAGGAACAGCAAGAACAACGGACACCATTGCTGCAAGGCAAGACAGAGTGACGTGGAGGTCCATGATCGACCACGCCAGTCGGCAAGCCACCGGATAATGAAAACACTAACATACTGAAAATATCTTTCGCTTTCTATGGCTGCATACCTATTCCCACCTGGGTGAAGTGAGGAAAATTCGTGTAAAGTGCCTTTCCCAAGGACACAACGTCAGGCCCGCGGCTTGAGCCTCCGACCCCGCAACATCACGATTACGAGTCTGGTAGCCTAACCACTAGGCCACTGACGCCACAACATCACGATTACGAGTCCGGTAGCCTAACCACCAGGCCACTGACGCCACAACATCACGATTACGAGTCCGGTAGCCTAACCACTAGGCCACTGACGCCACAACATCACGATTACGAGTCCGGTAGCCTAACCACTACCGAGCGACCCAAACCTCTTTAAAACGCAAAAATTTCGACTTGTATTTTATGGTAACTGAGTAATTCTTTCATCAAAAGCAAGGTAAAATAAAAAAGCTATACAATTAAACCAGTAACTCCGTATGCCTAATAATTGACGAGCGCCTGATTCCACACCGTTGGGGATAGAAAACATTTGCTATTAATTATAAATCACACTGTGCCACAGAAAAGGGGTTAGCGTTGCTCTGAAAGGTCTGTCTCTTGTAATTATAGATGTATTCGATGTATCCACCACCACCATTAGGCCTAAAATCATCATTACTCTCACATAACGTATTTATAGAGGCCCCAGCCTTTCAAATCCAGGTGCTGTTTTAGCCTGCTCTCACATAGACCATCTTTTTACTTTTATCCGCCGCTTATACCCTTTGGGTGTCGCGGGAAGAAAGAGACGTCTCTCTGTCGCCAGCTGGAGAGCTTGGGTCAGGGGGATGCCGTGGGTGGTTAATGTTTCCCTGACTCCATCTATCCAGGTCTTTCTCAGACGCCCTCTAGCCTTGTTGCCATTGGACTTTTTTTATGCGGGCACGTTGTACTGGATGGTGTGTTGATATTCGCATGAGATATCCGAACAATTTGATTACATGTATTTGGTGTTGGATGTGTTGCATAAAATCATTTGTGCCCACCATCAATAACGTATTTATAGAGGTCCCAGCCATCCATATCCAGGTGCTGTTTTAGGTGCCTGCTCTCACATAAAAACTCCACTGTTGATAATGACCGCGCTGGTATACGGACGTCCATGTTTACATTGTAGCTCTTAGGTGCTTGGCTGTCATATACTGGAGAAGGGGCTCTGGTGGCCTAGAGGTTAAGGTGTTGGCCTCTCATTCAAAGTCCCGGTTTCGAATCCCGGTAGCAACGAAAAATTCTTCTTCTCTAAAATGTTCTCCTTTCACCTTCCTTCATGCTCTCTAGCCTCTCTGTAGTCTGCTTTCGTCTCCACTTTCTGTCCCACCCCTTCACCCCCTTTGCCTCCTCCTCTGGGCTCCTGACTCTTTCTACAGCCTTTCTACTGCTTTTCCTTTACTTCTTACTGCTGTCTTTCCCCCACACCCCTGATCTTCTGGTAGGACAGATCTACACCTTGCCTTCTCGGACAAGAGCGAAATATCTCGGAGGTCATGTGTGCAAGCTGCGCCCGTTAAAGACCCCTTGCTGGTCCAAAATCGGTATGAGTAGGCTTCGGCCGGCACCCTGGCAAGATTCAAAATGTCCTACCAACTGAAAATGTTAGGTGTGTCCCAGGTGCCCATATGACCGTATTAATATGTTGTTGCAAGCGCCATAAAACACTTAACTCCCCCCCCCAAAAAAAAACACACAAAAAAACAAAAAAAAAAACATACAGGAGACTGGTGTTCGATGCCCAATGTGCGTACAGCGCATATTTCATCGATTACCTCGGTCTTGGTGGTGGGACGTTGTATATCCCTCTCAGCCAGGACTGGCCCTAACAGGCAGAGATGAAGCACTCTTCCTAATAATTATCTAAACTGTGTCTATGGGAGCATAAAAAGACAACTACCATCAAAAGAAAATGCTGAAATAGCTTCTTCTTCTCTCTGTACTCTCTGTATATTACGTTATTGATTACGACGGTAGCGGCATTAATGATTAAGCTCACAATCAGAAAACGGTCAGCAGCCTTCTAGGACAACAGACTGTGTCCCAACTCTGCCAAACTCTTCTGTCTCTCTTCACGGTATCATCTATGACGTTAAACTCCCGCCTTGCTCAAAGCTCTGGCGTGGTGGTGGGAGATTAAAGGCTTGGCAGAGGGCTGGCAATTTCCTGTTCATAGAGAGTACTGGCGTTGTTGGGCCTGTCTTGGTCTTGTGTGACAGGAGAGAGAGAGAGAGAGAGAGAGAGAGAGAGAGATGGAGAGAGAGAGAGAGGGAGAGAGAGAGAGGAGAGAGACAGAACGAGATATGAGAGAGAGACAGAAAGAGAGAGAGAGGAGAGAGAGGGGAGAGAGAGGGGAGAGAGAGAGAGGAGAGAGAGGAAGAGAGACAAAACGAGAGAGT
>NW_004797618.1:679477-685046 GCF_000002075.1 Aplysia californica
TAATAATTTTAATAATAATAATAATAATAATAGTATTCATAATAATCATAATAATAATGATAATAATAATAATAAACTTATACCTTTCTCCCTCTCTGTCTATCTCAGTCTACACGACCTGTCTTCACACTTGGTCTCCACTAAGAATTCATACTCACACTCTCATTTCCTGTCTTTCTTTATATCTCTACATGTCTGCTAAGTGACAAAAAAACCCCAACAAAAAACACAAAGCAAAACATTTTTTTTATCGTCTGTCGAAAAGAAGACTCCCTTATTAGTACTACATTATCATCACACTTTACTACTGAACGAACACAACTATCTGACAATTCTACGAGGTTGTCTGGAGGGGTGCTCACTGTCAAAAAGACAAATTAAGAAAAGGAGACAGATTGTAGTATCATCATCATCCAGTGCCAGGTCTGCGACAGACATCGGCGATCATGGTTCTCCATTCATTCCTTTGCTTGGATGCTCTAAAAAAAGCTACGTTTCCCTGATCTTTCCCTGTTACCCATTTGTTTAGGTTCCCTAAGTATGTTGCTCTGGGCCTACCCCTGCCTCGCTTGCCCTCAATTTTGCCAATGAGAGCTAGATGTTCAAGACCCTTATGTCTAGTCAGTTAGTATAGTAAATGAGAAACTCCACCCAGCACGTCTTGTGATATGCTCAGAGACCACTCATATTATTAGTGATCAAAGCCTTGCTGATGAATTTCTGTTCTGTTCACTCTTTTGTCCATTGTGGGTGGTTGATGGGTGTTCTGGTGGATTTTGCTCCTGGTTTTTTTTTGGTCCTATCAAGCATCTATTGTCCGGATTTCTCCTCCTTCTTTTGTGTGGGTTTTTTTTTCACTTGTGACGCCTCTAATTTTCGACCCTATCGTGACCTTATTGTGTTGCAAGTGCCTTAAAACTTTTACTAAAACTTTTGTAGACGAGGATGTAAAACTTTCGCTACCACTTGGTCACTTTTACACACAAGGGGGCTATCCCGAAAAATGCTGTTTTGAGAAAATCCAAGGTAAAGTTTTTGAACCCTTGTTTAGTTTCTTTAAAAGACAAGGAGATTTTTCTCTATAACCAAACAAACATACACACCAATGAGACCAAACGTCTCTTATAGGTAGGACAACGCCAACTTTTGGTGTACGTCAAGATTTCTGGAAACCCCCGAAATCTGGGATAGCCCGCTTCATTTATTACTGGTATTTTCACTGTGACGCTGAAGAGAGTTAAGCGTTGCACTAAAAGGTCTGTCTCTTGTTGGGAAATAAATTGTAATTGTAGATGTATCTATATTATCTAAAATCATCTTTGCTCTCAGATCTTGACATACTACATCTATATGTCCTTGAATCTCTATTTGCAACAGTTATATAATCTATACATATTATATTTGTGAACGTTCGTCACTTTGGCCGCCTAAAATTTCCGAACTACTTAACTTTCGAATTTGACAGAATTAACGGTTGTTCAGAATCATTTAAAGGGTGCCCTTTTTTGAGGAGACTGAAGTCACTGCAGTTTAGTTTTCAGTTTTTCATTAGTTTCGTTTAGATCTAATCTTGGGAAAGTCTGTCTTCTAAGACGTCATTGTAAACAAGTGAGTTTTCAGTTCACTAGCCGTGTGCACTGTTGTTTGGAGAGTATAAATCTAGACCTTTTATTGCTCCATTCCAGTAGAGTGTAATTATAGTAGGCCAATGACTTTCAGTTGATGTTAATGCACCGATCATTCCTTTCATCGAAAGGGGGTCCAGCTAGTATTATACTGATTAGACACGTTATACACTATTGGACACGGACGCATAATTTTCTGCTAATCAGATGGGTCAGTATGATAGAAATGAGCAAGAGATGAAAAAACAACAGCTGTTAAAATTATAAATGTATCAATCTTCATGGACACAATTAGATCATTGAACAGGAGAGCGCTGCTTTGACACTGCATGTCAGGACTAACACGACCGAAAGGGCTGCAATGGCCCAGCGCCCGAACCAAGATACTTGATTACCCCCATCCCTTCCCCCTACTTTACATCCCACACACATACATACGTACACACACACACACACACACACACACACACACACACACACACACACACACACGCACACACACACACACGTTTTAACACACAGGAATCGAACTCACTCCATCTGCATGCTGCGTGTGCGGCGAAGCATCTTACTACAACATCACAGACGCCAGTAACTGGCAGGTCATAACTTTGACGTTTCGGTCCCTCGGTTCAAGAATGGTTAACGAGACTCAGAAAATAAATGTGTTTTATCAGATCATTCTGGAATTAATGCGTTTAAAATAAAACACATTTCTACAATGATGATCTGATAAAACGCCTTTTTCTTGTTTGTTTGTTTGTCTTCAGCTCAAATTCGATGAAATTTGGTATAGTCGTGGCTAATGAGATATATGTTCATGTGGGATAGTCAAACAAAAACAACATGGCTATTTATTTGTTTGATTAGCAAAAAAACAAAACAAACCCCCCCCCCCCCCACTAAATCGCGATTATCTCGAAACCTTGATTTTGAGAAAAAAAACTGTGTTTTATCAGATCACGGCAGAGTAGGTCTGTCTCTGGAAGACAACCATCCCACAAAGGCTCTGCAAAGTGACTGTGTGGCGAGCTTAGTGCTTTCTTGAATCAAATCCAATTTCCAACTTCTGGAAGTGTCTGTCACAGCCGTCAGGCCGGTTGAAAAACCTTCCCTTTGAGTCCCAGTATTACTGCGTTTCAGGTTCGTGTTCCGTAGAATTTTAGTTTGATTTTGTATGAACACTTCTTTTTCAGGGATGAAATTCAGTGCCTTCACAATCGGTATAAAAAAGGAGATCATACAAAACAGCGCTAAACTGATGGTGTGGAGAACGAGGTCAGGAGAGGATGGGGGGTGTTGATGATGAAAAAAGATGAATAATGGAAAACAATAAATTTTACCTAATGCATATCCCCGCTCGACAGCAAGCTCTCAGTTTACACTCATCAGTAGAGCGCTGAACATTAAGAAACGTTCTTGGCTTACAGTGAAGGATACAATGCAAGTAGCTGATTTAGTGTTCAATTACGTACAAATTGACTAGATCTTTCGCTAAGATATTAAATATAGCCAGGTATCCATTTCCACGTAGATGAAGTGAGGTAAATTTGTGGAAAGTGAGTGTCTTTCTCAAGGACACAGTATCGGGCCATCGGGCCCCTGACAGGATTCAAACCCACGGCCTTACTGTCGAGAGTCTTACAGCCTAAAATCTAGGCCATCAACATCAAACTCATCCTATAGTTGTGCTTCCTTTGCTTCATAATCTACACTGCTTTTTATCACTATATATTATATTTGTGAAAGTTCGTCATTTTGACAGTAATGACAGCCTAAAAAACCCCGACTACTTAACTTTCAAATTTGACAAAATTAATGGTGGTTCAGAATCATTTAAAGGGTGCACAGTCTTATTGAGGGGCCTGAAGTCATTGTTAGTTTAATTCTTAGTTTTTCATTAGTTTTGTTTAGATCTAATCTTGGGAAAGTCCGTCTTCGAAGACACCATTGTAAACAAGTGAAATTTCCGTTCACAAACCGGGAGTGTACAACCACGAAATCGGAATAGAGAATTAATCTAAACATCTCTATATCTAGACTTTCTTTTTTGCATATCTCAAGATTTATTGCTCCATTCAAGAAGAGTGTAAATATAGTAGGCCAATGACTTTCAGATGATGTTAATGCAGCGATCATTCTTTTCATCAAAAGGGGGCCCAGCTAGTCCCTAAATATATGTGGAGGGAGCTTGCGTTTCAAGTATCCGCTGAATAATGAATTGCCTTTATCTCTGTGGTGCAAACAATTCAAAAGCATGGTGAGTGAGGCACAATATGGCAAATGAAAAATCTTTGCTGATGCTGATGCTAATGATATTGATGATAATATATAATGATGATGATGATTATGGTGATGATGATGATGATGATGATGATGATGATGATGATGATGATGATGATGATGATAATGATGATGATGATGCGTTGAAATTGCTTCTGTCCTGTTGCTGTTGTTGTTGTTATTCTTCTTCTTTTCAGGGTCGGGAGCTGGGTGGGTGGTGCTGTTTCTGATGTGTTGAACAAGTTAAGGGCGCAACGAGAAGCTCATAGTATCGCTATCTTAAAATTACAAAGTTCTATCTGCTTAGTACCTAGTTTTGAGACGTTTGACGTCCAAAATTTTAAGTTTTACATCAGGTCAAGCGTTTTCGAATGCAATTCCTTGAATATCTTGATAACGACTCCGAATAATCTGACGAGTTTGAAAGAGTAGACAGAACATCACAACAGCCAAAAGATTATGCTTGATGGAACTTGGTCATTCTGAAGTAGCGTATTGTCTGGTATTTTTGTTTTTCATCTTTTCCGAGAATCTAAAATGCCTTCGAGGGACGTCTGGAAAGTAAGTACCGCTTTAAAATGATTTTAAAAGAAATGATTTTCCCAATCAAAACATTTTTAATACCTCATATGTGAGGCAGCGTGGTGGAATCAGGCTCTCGTCAATTTTTGGGCATGTAGAGTTATTGGTATCATATTAAAGCTTATTCAGTTGTCTTTATTGGGATGAAAAAAATATCCATTTATCTTGAATACAAGTCGAGATATTTGCAAATGAAGGAGGTGGGGGTCACCTGTTTTCAGAGGTAAAAATAGTAAGAAAATGGCCGCCAAAGATTAGTTATTTCCTTCGCTTAAGAGTCAGTGGTAACTGAAAATTTACATTATTGTGCCTTTAATGAACGTTTTTCAGAAAAATCCACACAGAAATTAGTTTTTAAAGGGCATGAGAAGTGTTGAGTCAAAAAACAAAATTTTGATAAAAATTCACAAACCTGCAGAAAAATGCAAGTTTCTTCACTTTGATTATTTTGACGAGAGCCTGATTCCACCACGCTGCCTCACATATATATGACTACTTTTCCACGTAGTCACCAGATTTTGTCGTAACGTATAGAGTACCAACTTGCGTATCTTTTCTACTATATTTCTATTCAAGTGACAATGCCAAAGACCAAAGTCAGTCTTGGTGTTTGGTCATGGTATTTAAGATTTTAGAACTCTCTTTATCTTTTCTCGTTCACCGTGGTTATTGTCTTTGAATATATTAGTGGCCGTACGCCAAACCTAGTGCCCAACAGCCTACATACATTCCAACAAGTAGGCTATTTACAACCCTTTGGGGGGTTGGGGGGGCACTTTTTTTGTCCTTGTTTTTATTTCTATGACCTTATAATAATATTATTATTGAATATCACATTTTCATTTTCTACTTTTATTTCTCCATGCTATATTTCTCTTTGTGGTAGTTCCTTAACTAAGCAGTCCACGTTTTTTGGACACGCGTCAAGTTTTCAGAAGTATAATGTTCTAGTTCCACAAGCAGTCATAGCAATCGATAAACGAATCTGTGGGCCAGGCTCCTCCATAGGGCTCACAGGCGGGGAACATCCCAGGGAGACACACGTCCTGCACTGGTCAAGAGTAAGTGGAGAGGGTGGG
>NW_004797618.1:686657-690553 GCF_000002075.1 Aplysia californica
TAGCCTTAGCCATTATAGTTCTCCTTTTTAATTTCTGTGGAACATTTGGCATCAGATGTTATCATATATCCTAGATATTTAAACTGTTGGACATGTTTGATCTTTTCACCTTTACTAATGAGATTACACCTAGGAATTACTGCTTTTTTAAATATTACCATGTGAACAAATATCTTATTATAATGGAAGCTCATGTGTGAGGTCAGTATACATTTTTTACGCACGTGCCCATAAAATCTACAAAAATATGATTCAGTTAATAATTGTCCCAAAGGGTTACGTGGGCATATTTTCAAAGTTCAGAAACTACCTTTTGACTTTTCAGGTTTGATGGTTTTTCTCTCAGATGTTTTCACTCCGCCATTAACCATTTCATATTTTATCGGGGACTACTTTTGTTTCGGTTTGCGCTTCGGCGTGTGTGAGAGACAGCTGTTTCTTCTATTTCCAAATCTAGAATCTCCATATCAACTCTGTTTGGATGTGTGCTTCGCAGTGTTGATGGATACTTCGGGACAAACTTTATTGTATTGACTTTTTCTAGACACATTTGGTGTAGTCATGCCCCCAACATGTTGAGTTCGTTTAGACCCACAAAAGATTGACATTTTCAAAATTTGAAACATATTTTCTGTGTCGCTTTTTATAGAGCAAGGCTCTCGTTCTAGATCTCTATATCTTAGATGTATTTGAAGCTCAGAATTCAAGACTGAATTGGAGTAGTTAGAAAGAATATGTCAATCTAGTTCGAGATTCGTTCGGAGTAAAGATGCCCATGTAATATTAGTTAATAATGTAGTAAGATGCCTCCTAAACGTAGAGTTTGTTTAACCCCACGAAACGGAGGTGAAAGCGAGACGAAACGGAGAAAAGCTACTATCAATCAGAAATTAAGTTCTAATAGTCAGAATCTCGAGGAACATCTTGAGCGTACCAGGCTAAGAAAGAATGTGCCATCGTTGGCCTTAACGTGCAACGCACAGTCCTTTAGTGAAACTGAAGTTGATCGGAGATTACGGCTCTCGTGGCCTAGAGGTTAAGGTGTTCACCTCTCATTCAAAGGTCCCGGGTTCGAATCCGAGTAGCGACGGAAAAAAATTCTTCTCTAGTATTGTCTCCTTTTACCTTCCTTCCTGCTATCTAGCAATGTTCTGTCGACTGCTTTCGTCTCCATTTTCTGCCCTCACCCTTTCACCTTCTTTGCCCCCTCTTCTGGGCCCCTGACTCTTCCTGCATCCTTTCTGCTGCTCCTCCTTGACTCCTTCTTATTGCTGTCTTTCAGCCACACCCCTGATCTTATGGTAGGGAAGATCTACACTTAACCTTCTCGGACAAGGGCGAAGAATCTCGGAGTCCCGTGTGCAAGTTGCGCACGTTAAAGGTCCTGTGGTGGTCCAAAATCGATTAGAGTAGGCTTCGGGTGCCACCCAAGAAGATTCACAATTTCCTACCAACTGAAATGCGTAAAATACTTACAAAAGAAAAAAAAAACAAGTCTCGCTACACTTCAGAAGCAGGTGACAACATTTACTTGAGAGAAACCGTTCGGGAAGAAGGTGGACAAGAGTTTGGAATCACTCAATCAAACTCTGCCTGGAACTTCTGCGACATAGATCAATATCATAGAAGGAATAAGCAGTGCAGCCGTAGGGCATTTGGCGTGGCACACAGAAAACGGGAGTTCGATTCGCCAGCTGGGAACTTTTATAATATATCGATGATCTCCATCCCCCTGTAGGGATACTGTATCAAACTCACACCCTGTAGGGATACTCTATCAAACTCACAGGCAGGGTCGGCGTAACCAGCCTCCTAAACTATCAATATTGTACGCACGTGGTGTGGTTTGCTCCGCCTTCTTTCATATCAAACATTTACCGTCCCTAACGTTTTTCCTTGCAAGTTACTCTCTTGTAACACCTCTGATCTTCGACACTTAATTAATTGACCTAATCGTGTTCCAAATGCCTTATTACTTTCACTAAAACAAAAGTTACTTGTGGCGATGCTGGTGTGAAATGTTGACAGAAGAAGAAGATCAATTTCGTAACCGGGAGTGAAACAGTAGCCGCTGTTGTTTGTGAGATGAGAAACGTGGGACACGGCAAAACAGGTCGTTTTGTGACTTGCACTTTTAGTTCTTTTCCCGTCGGTAGTCTGGCGGTTACGCTAGCGGTTTCGTAACCGTGAGGTTGGGGCTTCGGGGGTTCGAGTCTCAGGCCCGACATTGTATCCCTGTGAAAGACACTTAACACGAATTTCGCTCACTTCACCCAGATGGGAGTGGGTACCCAGCCATTGCCAGCGAAAGCTGTCAGTTTGTTTGTGTTCTAGTTCTTATAAAATGGCAGCTTGCACTGTATGCTTCACAAGAAGTTGATATTATTTAAGATTATATTCAGGTAAAAAAAAAAAGACTAACTTCCTGGGCCTTCCCCATATTGTGGTAGGGTGGCCAGTATCAAGTATGCTATGGTAACAGTAGTCTGTAAAAAAACATTGAGCTTGCAGTTAAACGGGAAATGCTAAACAAATGAGGAGAATACACATATTCATGATTAAATATCAAAATAGAGTGTTCAAATGAAAAATAACAAAATTCAACATAATAAATCAAGCACAACATAAAAAGTTCAAACATCAAAATAGAGGGAGCAGATGTAACACCCAGAAAGTTCGAATATCCAAATACCGCTATCAAATGTAACAAAATAGAGTTCAAATTTAATCTTGTAATTCATCTTTGTCAGTTCAAATTCAACAGATCTATTATTTTTCATCTTGTAGATCTTCCAACCAGTTCTTTTTCGGGCCTTTTTAAAAAGTAAAATGTTGGTCTCTTTCCCCCTCCCACCATCCTCCCAACCCTTTTATGAAAAAGAGCAAAACAAATAATACCTTGAAAGCACCAACGTGTGTGCCTTTGCAATTGTCTACCACAATGGTCTGATAGGATGTTTAAACTCACACTAGAATCAATCCCCCAAAAGCAAAAATAATACTGTTCTGCTTAAAAGTCTCTCATTAATTTCCTTGTGCTGTCCGTCATTCAACTCTCGCTACTAAGTATAATGGCAGCTCTCATAACGGTTAAAACGTTATAAAAATAAAAACAGAAGCGTGTTCAGCCTTTCAGCTTTTTTTTCTCCTTTTGACGCATATTTCTTGGATTTTTTAAAATATTTTTTTTTGGTTGATAAAAAAACGGGAGTTAGGCGTTAAGCCTGTAATTAAGTTTGTGCGTGTGCATTAGGAACGTGCTTTTTAAAAATAACATTGCGAGGTTAACTGCATTAGTTTTTTTATTTTTATATTTGTTTTGTCTTTGGTTGGGGTTTTATTTTTGGCTTGCGGATGTTCTTTTTTTTCCTTTTTGAAAGACAGAAGCGTGTTCAGAAAGGGAATTGATCAATAAAGGGACGTACTGCCTCGAGGCCTCTTTGTGATGCTTTAACCCTATCTGTACGTCGTGTTTTATTATCATATTCATACGACGTGGGGAACTCTGTGCCACTATTTAACCCTATCCGTACGCCCTGGGGTCATTTTTGTACCCCCGGGGTTGTATTCTTCACATTTTAGAATACTTCTAGTACGAAGATCTCTTTGAAACTTTCAGTATTTCTCAAAATAATTATTTTGACAGGCTGCTATGCAAAGCGTACTGATCGGATTAACGAATAAATTTCCTCTTCGGGAAGTGGTGGCACAGAGTTCCCCACGTCGTATGGAAACGATAATAAAACATGACGAGCGGATAAGGTTGAAAAAAATTATTGCAACACATAGTGTATAAACAGGATAATGATAAAACTACTACTACTACTACTACTACTACTACTACTACTACTACTACTACTACTACTACTACTACTACTACTACTACTACTACTACC
>NW_004797618.1:694868-704868 GCF_000002075.1 Aplysia californica
TGAGCTTGATTTTCTTTTTGAGAAGTCATTTTTTTGGGGTGGGGGTGGGAGGCGGGGGGTAAGTGTTGTACGGCACTCGCAACTGCACAAGGTCATATGAACCCTCGGGACACAGTAAACTTTTTCAGTTGGAAGGAAATTTTGAATTTTGCACGGGTGGTAGCCGAAACCTACTCTTATGGGTTTTTTAGACCACCAAGGTTTATTTAACAGGTGCAACTTGCACACCGGCTCTCCGAGATTTTTCGTCCTTGTCCGAGAAGGCTAGGTGTAGATCTTTCCTACCAGAAGATCAGGGGTGTGGCTGAAAGAAAACAATAAGATGGAGCCAAGGAGTAGTAGTAGAAAGGCTGCAGAAAGAGCCAGGAGCCCAGAGGAGGGGGCAAAGAGGGTGGGGACAGAAAGGGGAGACGAAAGCAGACGACAGAACATTGCTAGAGAGAAGGAAGGGGGGGGGGGTGAAAGGAGACAATTTTATTCAAGGAAACGTTTCGGTCGCTACCCGGATTCGAACCCGGGACCTTTGAATGAGAGGCCAACACCTTGACCTCTAGGCCATGAGAGCCCCCCTTGAGAAATCTTTGGCCAAAACAGATTATCTCTGTCCTTTTGATGGAGTGTTGTCTCACACTCAGACAGTGTTGGTTGTGACAGACAGGCCTCGGAAGTGTTCCAAAGTGAATCAATGGGGACGTACACGATTTACAACCAGTCAGTCAGTCAGCCAGTCAGTCGGTCAAACAATACCGGTGGGTAGTGGGGATGGGGGAGGGATGGGGGAGGGATGGGGGAATAGGGAGAGTGCGCCCGCGCGCGAGAGAGAAAGAGAGAGAGAGAGAGAGAGAGAGAGGAGAGAGAGAGAGGGAGAGAGAGAGAGAGAGAGAGAGAGAGAGAGAGAGAGAGAGAGAGAGAGAGAGAGAGAGAGAGAGAGAGAGACTAATAAATAAAATGGGACAACTTGACAACCTTACGAAATGTCGATTAAGAAAGCTAACATAATATACATCAATTTAACTGAGTCATATGGTTTTGCTTTGTGGGCATTCTGTAAATAATCTGCTCCTAGTAAAGTTTTATCGGAACAATCTCATATTAATTGAAGTTCATTCGTCAATTTTGATGGTTAAAAACACCACTCCCCCGAACCTCCAGACATCAATTGATTTTCGTTATCACTGTCAATATTGTGCACCAAATGCAGATCTGTCGTTTCAGATAAGCCAATTTCGGACTGCCGTACATCAAGGACGTATGATTCCTGTTTTAAAAGTTGAAATTTTAACTCCGGCAACAAACACATAATAATAACATGTGAAATGTGCTGACAAAATGAGTTACTTCTCGGATTTCAACCGTATGGAAATTGATCAATCAACTTTGTGACTGGAGTTTGCACAATTTGTAAGTACGGAAAACTAAAAGAAACGGCAGACTTGAACAAAACAGCCTCAACTGAAAATCAATAAATCTGACCCCAGTGTTGACTTTCTGACACTCGTGTCTCCATTCTTGGATTGTGAGAAGTAACTCATTTTGTCAGCACGCCTCACATATTCATGATTCATAAGCAAACTTTAAGAAAACTTGTGTACGCGTATGTAAAGATATAAGGCTCTTTTGTTTAATCGAAATATTTTTCAGTTCGTATGAACAGACTAAACAATGTTCAAGGTACATTAGATGGACAAAGTCTCAGTGATACAGATGAGGAACCATTTCCCCTACATATTGATCCCGTGGTTAGTCGCCTTGTTCTGTCTTATGGATTAGCTCAAAGCACTTCTACTACATTTGGAAGGCACAATAGTACTTTTGATACGGGAGTCATTTATTGCTGCAAATGAAAAAGGAACAAAACAGAGTTATAGAAGAAAGTAAAAACAAATGCTAAGCTAAAGTTAACCCTACCTTTACGTCGTGTTTTACTGTCGTATCCGTAAGACGTGGGGAACTCGGTGCCACCACTTAGCCCTATCCGTTCGTCGTGTTTTTCTATTGTACCCATACGACGTGGGGAACTCTGTGCCACCACTTTCTAAAGAGGAAATTTTCTCGTTTATCCGATGCGTACGCTTTGCATAGTAGTCCCATCAAAACGAACTTTTGAGAAATACTGAAAATTTCAAAGAGATCTTCGTATTAGAAGTATTGTAAAATGTGAAGAATACAACCCCGGGGGTACAAAATGACCCCAGGGCGTACGGATAGGGTTAAGTAAGTAGCGCAGTTCTAAATCTATATACCCAGGGTGGCGTCAGTCTCACTCTAGATATGTAGGTGTCTACATAACCTAGCTTGCTTGTAGTTTGTCTCAAATGGAAACTGGTGCTTTCTATTGAGGGGAAAAGGGGAGGGGGGTGATTTGAAAATAGGACGATTGTTATAGAAGTGTTGTTTGAATTAGTGAAGAGGCGTAAAGTCGATAGCTGTGGTTACTGGGGTAGGCAAATGCTCCATCGTCTGACAAAGATGTTGACAATGTTTCATCTTCTTGCGCCGAGTGAAGGTCGTTGCTTGCAATAACTGTTATTGATAAAAGCTTTTGGTGAAAATGATAGAGGATAGGATTGTATGTCCTGTTATGTGAATGTATGTGTGCGTCTGTGCCTGTTCATGGTGTGTGTGTGTGTATGTGCGTGTGCGTGTGCATGCATGTGTGTTTTCATGTGCTGTGCTTTGGGTAGAAAGAGACCAATAAAGAGGAGAGAGAGAGAGAGAGAGAGAGAGAGAGAGAGAGAGAGAGAGAGAGAGAGAGAGAGAGAGAGAGAGAGAGAGAGAGAGAGAGAGCGAGAGAGGCGGTGGCAGACAGACCAAATAGACAGACAGACATACAGACAGACAGATAGAGATGGGGAGAAACGGGTGGAAGGAGGGAAGAAAGAACAGAGAGAAACATAATATTATTTGATGCCCTGGGCTCTATTCTCATTATGAGACATCTAATATATTACTTTTCATTTCTAAAATTTTTTTAAAAAATAGTCATTTAGTCTTTTACCTGCAACGGCGAAACGCTTGACAATTATAACTCAGACACTAGTCGTTAGTGCTGTGCATATTCAACTATGATAATCGATTGTCGATTATCGCGATGTTCATGATCGAAATCGATTTTCGAGCCATGTTCGATGTCGATCATGATGGCATTTTTCTTACTGTATGACATCAGTTTCATCTTAAAATAATATGAGATTTTACCAAAACTTTATTATATCTAGAGTCGATATATTGATCTTCAATTCTTTGTAATGTTTATGATTTGAAATTTGAACAATATAATTTTATGACTGACCTCAGTTTCACCTTAAAATAACATGAGGTTTTACCGAAACTTTATTAAATCTATATCATGAATAAATAAATTGCAGAATTTTTTTAAAACAACAGCAAAACAACAAAAACGATCAAAAAAGCACAAAAAAACACCCCCCCCCCCCCAGCAATTCCGTTCCTTGCGTCCTGCATGGCGCCCCTGTCCCTGCAACCCTTTCATAACTCTATTTTTTCGATTAATCGATCGTCAATTTTTTCGAATCTGGAAATCGATCGTAATCGAATATGAAAACATCGACCATTGCACAGCACTACTAGTCGTTGAACTGAGTTTTCCTTTCCATGAGCACAAGATGCCCAGCAAAACGCATTATAT
This sequence comes from Aplysia californica, assembly GCF_000002075.1. NCBI lineage: Eukaryota > Metazoa > Mollusca > Gastropoda > Aplysiida > Aplysiidae > Aplysia > Aplysia californica. Next base: position 698,518 of record NW_004797618.1, read on the forward strand.
TCCGTATTGTTATAAGTGAGGCATGCTGATAAATGAGTTACTTCTCACAATCCAAGACTGGAGATACGAGTGTCCACAAGTCAACACTGGAGTCAGATTTCTTGATTTTCAGTTTATGCCATTATGTTCAAGTCTGCCCTGTCTTTCAGCATTCCATGCCTCCAAATTGTGCAAACTCCACCGACAAAGTTGATGGATCAATTTCCATACGGTTAAAATCCGAAAAGTAACTAATTTTGTCAGCACACCTCCCATATTATTCATGCGGTATCGGAATTCTGCGTGTCTGTGAAAGTGTAATCCCCTATGATGATGGAATAGTGGGAAGTGACACAAGGGCTCACATCCACAAACTGGTTTGACATATCGTCTCTGTATTTTTTTCTTTCTTCAACTTACAGTTTTCTCTCACATCTTCTCTATATTCCAAGTGATCCTCATTTGATATTATCTAAGCTTATCCGAAAGGTTTTAATGCTATTAAAAAATCTAGCACACACCACAAAGCATTTGATACATGTATTATCTATGTTAATCCTAAAGGGTTTAATTGGTACCATAAAAATTCGAACAAACGGTTTACAATGGCAAACATACATGTACGTACATAAATACATAATTATAAATACGTTCATACATAAATACATGCATAAATGCATACATAAATACACAATATTGCACAAATACAAAACAGTTTACAGTCATGCCACTATCGGTCGCCACTGTACAGCATCAAGTAGACTAAAGTGGGTAAAACGCCCCGATTTCAGGGAACTCTGTGAGACAGAGATGAAATAAAAAACCTAACCCCTGCTCATACATCAACGTTCTTGGAACAGGAAGAAGAGTACAGTGGGTGGTTGGCGGGTGCTCTGGTGTGGTTTGCTCCTTCTTTCCTCCTATCAAACATCTATCGTCCTTATCCCTCCTCCTTTTTTGTGTTTGTTCCTCTCTTGCAATGCTTCTGATCTTCGGCACTTATATGACCTTACTGTGTTGCAAGTGCCCTAAAACTCTTACTAAAACTAACTAAAAACAGACAAATTCGCTTCCACGTCACCAATATGACAATTTCTATCTGCCAATCAGATGAGCTCCACCATGGGAATACAGAACAGCCAGCACGCTCTCTCCGCCCGCTCTAACTAGGTCACAGGCCATTCTGAGGCAACGTGGTGAAATCAGGCGCTCGTAAAAATTAACGAAATAGGAGAAATGGGCATTTTCCGCCAGTTTGGACATTTTTGTCGAATTTTATTTATTGGCTCAACCGCTTTTATTTCCATATAAAAACACACTTCCATGTGAATTTTACTGAAAAATATTGTTTTAAAGACTCAAAATATATCATTTTTCAGTTTAGCTATTGAAGTTACCTAACTTTGGAGGCCATTTTCTCGCTAATTCCACCACTGAAACCAGGCGGCCTCGCCTCCTTCAATCGGAAATATTTTGACTTCTATTCAAGATAGATGGATATTTATTTCATTATAAAGCAAGGCACGTGAAAAAGCTTTCACATGATACCAATATCTTCACATGCCCAAAAATTGACGAGCGCCTGATTCCACCGCGTCATGACAACTATTCCAACTCGGGGGGGGGGGGGGGGGGGTTGTTCGGCGAAGTATTCTTTAAGATGCCTTGTTCTTTGACACAATTTTTATATATTTTGAAGACGAGTTGTTGCAAATATATGGTTAGGGTTGTTGTTTTTTTCAGCTGTCAGGGCTTATACTAGTATGGGGTACAGCGCTATTTCAATGCAATCTATTATTATTATTATTAATAATATTATTATTCTATTATCTTATTGTGGTGGTCGAATTTTGGTATTCAAAAGACTTTTTAATGGCTGCTTCAATCGACATGCGGTTTTCGCCAAAATATTCTTTAAAATATTCCCCAGATATGGCACCCTTCGTTTTTTTTTTCAGTTTTGAGACAATTTTGCTGCAAAAAGCTAAACTTCTTTATTTCGCCGATCGCTTTTGTAGGCCGACGCTTCTGTCTTTATAATTTTAGAAAATCCGGAAGTGATATTTCGCGAGGCGCATTTTGTTTTGAGAGTATAGATCTAGACCTTATAATTTTTCGTATCTTTCAAGATTTATTGTCCCATTCCAGTAGACTGTAAATATAGTAGGCCAATACTTTTAGTTGATATTAAAGCACCGATCATTCCTTTCATCGAAAGGGGGCCCAGCTTGTGCTATTTAATTCCAGTCATATTACCAGGCGTCCATCTTGAATAGAAACGAATAAAGTAGGTGGCAAGCGATTGAAAGTTTGGGGAACTTTTGGTTTGAGAAGAAGGCTTTCTCTCTGTCTCTCTCTTTGTATCTTTGTCTCTTTCTCTCTATTTCTCTCGTGCTCTCTCTTCTCTCTTTCTCTCTCCCCCCCCTCTCTCTCTCTGGCTCTCTCTGGCTCTCTCTCTCTCTCTCTCTCTCTCTCTCTCTCTGTCTGTCTCTGAACCTGCTTCCACTTCTCCCTAACCCCAGCCTTTCGTCATGACCCGACAGTAACAACCGCTGAAAACAGAAAAGTGCAAGCCTATTCTTTATCACTTTTACAGTCTGCACTGGTTCAAGGGGTGATAACTTTATTGATCTTTGTCTTGATCTAAGACCGATGCAGAAGCTTCTCGCAGTATCTCATAGGGAGATACACCAATCAAAATGCTTCGTGCTTCAAGACCAAGTAAAAAAATCGGAGAGGGGGGCTACAGGGGCATACCCCCCAGTTTTAACCCATAACTTGATATTTTGCAGTTAGGTTTGAAATTGTCTTGAAAATAGTTGATTTGCAACAGTTTTAGTAGCTATATGTGTGATCTGCAGCAAACGATACGCAGTTTGACCCCCAAAAGCAGTGCATCTGTGTGCGGTAGTGCGTCTCTGAATAGTTCCTAGGTGCTTGCCGGAGACGTCTCCGAATAGTTCCTGGTTGCTCGCGGGAGACGTCTCCGAATATCTTCTGCCGCATCTTCTCCCCGGTTTTCTCTCCCTTGCACTGAGGTGTAGAGACCTTTTCCCTGCTTGAATGTTCCTCCAATGCCCCCTTTTCATAAGACTACACTTCACACTGGCGCGGCATGGTATGGATTCACTATTCCTTTCAAGACAATAATATTATGGTTGATAGTCGTTCAAACATCGGGTCCTCCGATTTAGTTTGCAATGCCGACAGAACCGAGACACTTCATGGAAGAGATGGTCAGTCAAGAACGAGAAAACTGTTTTGGAGACGTATACTAATGAAGAAGAAGAATACTGTTTCGTCCATCAATGTCTGACAATGACCAACGAGGGCGCAATCTGGGGTCAAGTGCACTGAGGATGAGCATGCGACTTACTGAATCAACAGTCTGGCTCTGGACATTTTATGCTGCGGTTGCTATAGCAACAGTTCCAAACTGCTACCGCTAAGGGATTGCAGCATTAACTCTATCCGTAGGTCTTGTTTTACTATCGTATCCATACGACGTGGGGAACTCTCTACCACCACTTAACCCTATCCGTACGTCGTGTTTTACTATCGTATCCATACGACGTGGGGAACTCTCTACTACCACCTAACCCTATCCGTACGTCGTGTTTTACTATCGTATCCATACGACGTGGGGAACTCTGTGCCACCACCTAACCCTATCTGTACGTCGTGTTTTACTATCGTATCCATAGCCACCACTTTCCAAAGAGGAAATTTACTCGTTAATCCGATCCGTACGCTTTGCATAGCAGTATGTCAAAATGTGTTTTGAGGAATACCGAAAGAACTTTCAAAGAGATATTCGCTCTAGAAGCATTCTAATATGTGAAGAATACAACCCCGGGGGTACAAAATTATCCCAAGGCGTACGGATAGAGTTAAGTTACTCAAACCAATTTCCTCATCCCACACTGTCTCGACCAACGAAAAAGGGCGACCACTGACATTGTCGCTACTAGCGTGATGTTGAGGGTATCGGGCTCATTGTGCTTTGCACGATCAAAGATTGTATATAATAAGATGGTCCACTCCTCTCTTTGAACCAATTTTAAAAAGTGTCCTTAAAATCAGGTGGTGCCCTCTTCGAAAAAGCGCCCACTTTGCAAACAGAGTTACCCAACTTATGTGGAAAAAAATCTAAGTGAAACTGACAAGTTTTTGTATAAATTACAATAGAATTTCGGAATAACGTCTTTTAAACAATGGTTACGCTGACAAAAATCTTCTTCAGGGGGAAGTGGCAACTGTTTTCTTTTTTAAATTTGGTTTAGAACGAGAGGCGAGAGGTCATGAAAATAAAATAAACCCAAAACTCCGTACTGAGCAAACCGGAAAAACTGTTTCGCAAAGGGGTGCTATTCATATTCTTCTTCTGGAGAAACGAAAGAGAGCTTCAAAACCTTGACCATCAATGATTTATTTATAGAGGCACCAGCCATCCATGTCCAGCTGCTATTTTAGCCTAGAGCTTCAAAACAAAGACTGCAGCGACATCTGAATCTATGCGCCGACTTCTGCGGACACTTTTTTGGCCGAGTGAACTATTTTCTTATGTACAATCTTTGGCACGATACAGCATCGATCTTGTCGCAGTGATTACTGTGTTTCCCTTTTAGTCAATCACAAGATTTTCAAGAGTTGACACTTTTGCCAACTGTTTCTGCGCCCCCCCACCCACCCCCTCCCCAATCAAGGTCAAGATACGGTGTCCTTGGTCATGTTTTAGTAAGTGTTTTACGGTACTTGCAACACAGTAAGGTCATTTCAGTGCCGAATATTTGAGATGTTACGAGAGAGTAACAAGCACAAAACAGAAGGCGGAGGGGAATGGACGATACAATTTGTTCAATAGGAAAGAAGGAACAGAAGTCTACCTGCCAATCACTCAATGCACTTGGCCAGTCGTGTTTATAATTGTGAGGCAGCGAAGTGAAATCAGGCGCTTCTCAATATAGTGAAATCCGAGAAATCGGCATTTCTTTTTCAAGTTAAGACATTTTTTTCAAATTTTTGTTTTTTGGCTCAACACATGTATGTCCATTCAAAAACACTTTTATATGTGGATTTTATGGAAAAATGTTGATTAAAGCCACAAAAACTGTACATTTTCAGTTTCCACGGATTCTCAAGCTTAGTAAATAACTCATCTTTGGAGGCAATATTCCCACCAATTTGACCACTGAAACCAGGTGACTCCCACCTTCTTCACTAGCAAACATCTCGACTTCTATTCAAGATAAATGCTTATTTTTTTCATCCAAAGCAAGACAAATGAACAAGCTTTAAGATAATACCATTAACTCTAGATGCCCCAAAACGGACGAGGGCCTGATTCCCTCGCATAATGGTCCTGAATTGCAATGTTTGCTCACTAGCAAGTCAACATCCTTGGTTTCTTTTCTTCTTTATTTGGGCACTTTCGTTTAGTCCTTTAGCTGCTTCCTTTTTTCGTCTCCTTTCCTACGTTTCCTTACTGTGTTTGCTGTATTTGCTTACTTCTGTATTTCTTCTGTCTATCTGGCATGGGCTCTTCAGTAGCTCAGTTATTATCATGTTGGACAGCATAGCCGTGGGTGGTTGGCGGGTGATCTGGTGTGGTTTGCTTCTTCTTTCTTATCCAACATCTATCGTCTTTAGCCTCTATCTCTCCTTCTTTTTGGGTTTGTTACTCTTTTGTAACACCTCTAATCTTCGGCTCTTATATGACCTTATTGTGTTGCATGTGCGTAAAACTTTTATTAAAACTAAAAGGAGCGGATGGCCCTGGTTCGAATTCCAGCCATGACGTCTTTGAACTCTTTGCGGAGTTTTCAAGGCTCTCAAGCCATTTGGCTCGCTCCTGTTGGAGAGTGACATTGAATTTGGAGGTCTTGCCTCTTAAATGGTCGCTTTTAAGGACAAGCGGGCTATCCCAGATACGGGGGTTTCCAGAAATCTTGACCTACATCAAAAGTGGGTATTGTCCTACCTACTAACTTTCCTTTCCTTTCCTTTCCTTTCCTTTACTTAATACTTTACTTTAATCACACTCTCACTCACATACTCACTCTCTCACTCACTCACTCACTTACATACTTTCTCACACACTCATAATTTCCGTCTGCCTCTCACTCACAGACCCTGAGAAGGATTAATGATGAGGTGCAATACTTCAAGCATTTCGCCCATGGGCGAAGAAAAAAACAACCCATCATCGCTACTTCCTCTCTCTCCAATCGGGCTGAAAAAGCTTTAAAACCTCTCCAAACAACCTCGCTTCGCAAACCTTCCTCTCCACCGATTTGAGCTTAGATCGTTCTTTCTCTATATATAATACTGAGGGTTTCATAGCGATTGTGTGGAGCACGACGCACTATCGAT
>NW_004797618.1:712515-714112 GCF_000002075.1 Aplysia californica
GCGTGTGTGTATATTATCATATGAGTGTGTGTATGTGCGTCAGTGTGTGCGTTTGTGTGTGTGTGAGTGTGTATGTGTGGAGACACAAAATATTTACTTTAAAACAATAGAAATACAACAGCAAAACATAATATCTATTCTCTGTGCAGTTGGAATAGTGGTGTTCCACGCTCAAGGGAGGATGTATAAACGATTATTGGTGGAATTTGTAAATGTTTATTTGCAAATGTTGTCAAAAAGACAGTTTGTCTGAAGCGGTGTAAATGTTTATTTGCCAATGTTGTCAAAGAGGCAGTTGGTCTGAAGTGCCTACATTCACGTAATTCTAAGGGCCCCTGTGTGAGAAGTAAACACTGAGGCAGATTGCTAGACTCGGTATTCCTGGTATGGGAAGCTATTGCTCGAGGAATGAGTTCTGTCAGCTCGCTATCATGACGGTTAGAAATAGATTTCTTCATGTTATTATTTTCTGTGGCGGTTTTAGTTTTAGTTTCAGTAGAGGTTTTACGGCGCTCACAACTGCATAAGGTCATATGAGCGCCAGAAGACTAGAGGTGTTACAAGAGGGTTTCGTTTTATTAGAAGTTTTACGGCGCTCGCAACTGAATAAAGTCATACGTTTGAGAGCCAGAAGATTAGAGGTGTTACAAGAGAGTAATAAACACAAAGAATAATTAGGGGAGATAAAGACCATATATGTTTGATAGGGAAGAAGAAGCAAACCACACCAGAGCACCCGCCAACCACCCTGTGTCGAGGTTTGATTTGCGGGTGGAAAAAAGAGGGTGTCACTGGTAGGTCCTTCTTCGTTATTTTACCTCTGTTGGTTCTGTCTGTCTGTCGCTTATATTTTCTGTGGGTGGTTGGCGGGTGCTCTGGTGTGTTTTGCTCCTTTTTTTCAATCAAACTTAATATATCGTCCTGATCGCCCCTCCTTCTTTTTTACGTTTGTTTCTCTCTTGTAACACCTCTAATCTTCCGCACTCGTATGACCTTATTATGTTGCAAATGCCGTAAAACACTTACTAAAACGAAAACTTACAATTTCTCAGTACCAAATGACCATGTTTTGTCAATGTACTTCCCCTTACTCAAGCAAACAAACAAAGCGGTTCGGTGTCTGTCAAGTTCGACAGATATCCCTCCTCTGTCTCTCCACACACACACACACGCACACACACACATATATATATACTCGAAATATTCATTCACATCATGTTCATTCCTTCTTTTCCTCCTTTACTTTAACTTACCCACATGCACAGCAGCGCATTCTTTAAAATTCATTAACGAATTCGTACATTCCTCTCCAAACCACTTGTCCTCCCCCCTTCCTCCTCATGGCAGGCGGGAAGAGGCTTATGCCTCTCTTACGCAGAATTGCAGACCTCCGCTTGTCAAAACATAAATCGTAATAAAAGCTTTTGATCGGACAAGATGAGAAAGCTTGAGTGAACACAATGAGTCCCATATTGGATATCTTCCCTTTCAAAATCACCGTTTTTATCTTATTCGATTTGCTTGTGCAGCAAAAGCCTCTTTTTCGTGTCCATCATTTCCCTCTCCCTTCCTCCCTCAATCCTTTTCTGCTTTACAC